>NC_045171.1:23544137-23546637 GCF_900700415.2 Clupea harengus | reverse complement strand
TATATTATGAGATGTATATTATGAGATGTATGGTATGAGATGTATATTATGAGATGTATGGTATGAGATGTATGGTATGAGATGTATATTATGAGATGTATGGTATGAGATGTATATTATGAGATGTATGGTATGAGATGTATATTATGAGATGTATGGTATGAGATGTAGTATATTATGCTTTTGTTGCCTATGTGGAGTGCCCAGATATGCAAGCAGATACACCAAAGAGGTACTTAAAGAACACTACAATATGATGGATCGTCTTACATTTAGTTTGCCCTCGGAGTTACATCATCATTTGAAGTCCAGACTTCAAATTGTTGTCCAAGAAAAGGACTTGGTGCACATGTTAGACTTCAGTAATGTCTATAATAGATTAATGTTGGACATCTGATACTTCAGTAATGTCTATAATAGATTAATGTTGGACATCTGAGACTTCAGTAATGTCCATAATAGATTAATGTTGGACATGTTAGACTTCAGTAATGTCCATAATAGATTAATGTTGGACATCTGAGACTTCAGTAATGTCTATAATAGTGTCTTGGTGCACATGTTAGACTTCAGTAATGTCTATAATAGTGTCTTGGTGCACATGTTAGACTTCAGTAATGTCTATAATAGTGTCTTGGTGCACATGTTAGACTTCAGTAATGTCTATAATAGATTAATGTTGGACATCTGAGACTTCAGTAATGTCTATAATAGATTAATGTTGCACATGTTAGACTTCAGTAATATCTATAATAGTGTCTTGGTGCACATGTTAGACTTCAGTAATGTCTATAATAGTGTCTTGGTGCACATGTTAGACTTCAGTAATATCTATAATAGTGTCTTGGTGCACATGTTAGACTTCAGTAATGTCTATAATAGTGTCTTGGTGCACATGTTAGACTTCAGTAATGTCTATAATAGTGTCTTGGTGCACATGTTAGACTTCAGTAATGTCTATAATAGTGTCTTGGTGAACATGTTAGACTTCAGTAATGTCTATAATAGTGTCATGGTTGAACTAGCCTGGAATAGGAGCCTACAGGCCCGTGCTGTAGCAGCATTCCCACTGCTTTCCATCGTGGCCTGCGCTCATCATCACTCACACGTTTGCATGTACACATTTATTGAAGTTGAGTCACCCTGTAACTCACACACACACACAAATACACACACACACACACACACACACACACACACAACAGCCCAACCCGACCCGCAAGCCTTGTTTCTCCACACAGCATGGCAGCATCATAGGTATTTATCACGTCTCTCTCTCTCTCTGACCCTCTCTCTCTCTCTCTCTCTCTCTCTCTCTCTCTCTCTCTCTCTCTCTGACCCTCCGTCTCGTTTCTGTCCGGCCGCCGTTCCGTGAGCGAGACGCTGTACAGTAGGACTCACGCTAGGGCCTGGAATGAGCCGTCACAGCGGGCCGTCTGTTATGAAGCACTGCCATGCCAGAGGGGAGGACTGGGGGACGGAGAGAGGGAGAGAGGGAGGAGGGGAAGTGAGTGAGAGAGGAGAGGAATAGAGGGAGGGAGTGAGAGAGAGAGAGAGAGCGAGAGAGAGGAGGAGAGTGAGTTGGGTGGGAAAAAAAAGAGAGTGACAGAGAGAAGTAAGAGAGGGAGTGAGAGAGAGATGGGAGAGGGACTTGACCGAGAGAGTAAAGAGGGGAAAGAGAGAGAGAGAGAGGGAGAGAGAGAGAGAGAGAGACGGGGGGGAAAAGCGAGGGAGGGAGTGAAAGCAACATGTACAAGTCTTTGAGTGGTTCTCATGGCCTTTGACAGGCCTGGTCTGGATGCCAGCTTCACCCCCTGCCACGGCCGGAGTGACAGGAGTCTAATTAGACCTGGTGTGAGGCCGCCCGCCGCTGGGTGGCTTATTGGGTGGAGGGGTGGTGGCCTCTCCGCATGGACAGGGGTAGTGTTGGGTGTGTAGGGGGTGGGGGGGGGGGGGGGGGGTGAGAGGGTGATGTGTGACCCGTTAGCAAGCAGAGCCACGTCCCCCAGTGCACTTGTACAAATGCCTTTTTATTTGGTTATCATGAGGAGGGCCGCGGGCACCGAGCCAAGCCAAGGCTTACTTAACATGAAGGAGGGGAGACCGAGAGGAAGGAGAGGAGAGGAGAGGAGAGGAGGAGAGGAGAGGAGGAGAGGGGGAGAGGGGAGAGGGAGAGGAGGGGGGTAACTATGCACAGCTGTGAAGGCACATTCCCTCAACTCTCCCCTCCTTCTCCCCAATCTCCAAACCCCAGCCAATCCTACACACACACACACACACACACACACACACACACACACACACACACACACACACACACACACACACCCTCCCCAGGCCCAGATCCGCTCTGTTTGTTGTCACGGGACTTCCGCTTGTTAAATTGAAATTGGGAGGCCCAGGCCTGTCCCCAAAGAAGGAATGCGCACACTGTACGGGGGCCGCAGAGCAGCGGGAGCGCCGCGCTCAAAGCACTTCTTATGCTCACACAAACAGAGCC
>NC_045171.1:23527046-23543637 GCF_900700415.2 Clupea harengus | reverse complement strand
AGTACACACTGACTCTGACACACAGAACATATTGGAAACCTAATTATTTCAGTGAATCAGTCTCTCAGTTCTTATGGAAACCCCAGTGGAAAAGCTTCCAGAAAAATCAAGCATAAGCCTCTGGACAATGACTGGTTTTGGGAGAGTATGAGTGGATTTAGTTGAAGTGACCGATGTGGACTGAACACTCCTGACACCTGCCAAGACTGGGACAACCAAGCAACCGTCACGTTATACATCTGTGAACAATAGTGCCCGTCATGTAAAACACGTTCAACAACAGGGAGC
The DNA here is from genome assembly GCF_900700415.2 of Clupea harengus. Classification (NCBI taxonomy): domain Eukaryota; kingdom Metazoa; phylum Chordata; class Actinopteri; order Clupeiformes; family Clupeidae; genus Clupea; species Clupea harengus. Next base: position 23,543,349 of record NC_045171.1, on the reverse strand, counting down.
CAAAAGAGACTCTCTCTCTCTCTTTCACTCACACACAGACACACACACACACACACACACACACACACACACACAGACACACACACACACACACACACACACACACACACACACACACACACACACACACACACACAGACACAGACACACACACACGCACACACACACCCACATACATAAACACACACACATGCAAACGCACACACACGCATTTTGTGAGGGAAATAACTATTGATAGGTCTTCAACAGGCATATAACGTCTTGTTCTTTTTCCTGTAAGTTAACTGATACATCAAAGTGCCAGCAACACCAGAGCCATGGATTAAGTACCCAAGAAAGAGAACTACATCTGTGATTTACAGCTAGCCTAACAGCATTAGCATGGTTATAAAAATGACCACTGAACACCATGCCTGTGGGCTGTGCCAATCTGCATGGCTGCATCGTGACTCCTAATGGGATTGAGAAATCTGATTGTGAGACTTCACAAAGATGGAAAAATCTAGCGGGAATCTAGCGAGGACTACTACAGTTAATGCATAGTCCAGACAGGCAAGCACGGTGGCAGGAGTGTGATGACGTGGAGTTGCATGAGTGCAAAATGTGGTGTGGAGCTGACATTTATAGTTGGTACCATTAATGGCTGTGGATATACCAAAATACTGAAGCTTGAAGGTTCAGAAGCTTGGCAGAAGAGGAACATTCCAGCATGACAACAATCCAAAGCACACTGCCAAAATCACGCAAGAGTTTCTAAAGAAGAAAAAAGTGAAAAGTATGACCTGGACAAGTATGTGGCCTGACTTGAATCCAATAGAACACCTTTGAAGTATTTTAAAGAGAAGAAAGGTAGAGCAACACAACTCCTCCAGCAAAGAGCAGCCGAGATAAAATGTGTCAGAAGAATGGCAGAACTCACTCCAGAAATGTGTGCAGCACTGGTATCCAAGATTCCAAGGGAGGGTAATGAAAGTTGTTCTTACTGTGGAGCCTGTATTTTTAATAAAGTACATCTAAACTGTTTTGAATTTGACAGAAGAGCAAACACCCTACTTTTTTTATTGAAAAGTGATGCAACTACTTTAAGGTATTACAATTTTGAATCACCTCTGCCTTGCATGCAAACTATATGACTCCCTCTACCTTGCATGTAAACTATATGACTCCCCCTGTCTTGCATGTAAACTGTATGACTCCTTTGCCTTGCATCTAAACTATATGACTCCCTCTACCTTGCATCTAAACTATATGACTCCCTCTGCCTTGCATCTAAACTATGACTCCCTCTGCCTTGCATCTAAACTATGACTTCCTCTACCTTGCATGTAAACTATATGACTCCCTCTGCCTTGCATGTAAACTATATGACTCCCTCTGCCTTGCATCTAAACTATGACTCCCTGCCTTGCATGTAAACTATGACTCCCTCTACCTTGAATGTAAACTATATGACTCCTTTGCCTTGCATGTAAACTATGACTCCCTCTGCCTTGCATCTAAACTATGACTCCTTTGCCTTGCATGTAAACTATGACTCCCTTTGCCTTGCATGTAAACTATGACTCCCTCTACCTTGCATGTAAACTATGACTCCCTCTGCCTTGCATCTAAACTATGACTCCCTCTGCCTTGCATCTAAACTATGACTCCCTCTGCCTTGCATCTAAACTATGACTCCCTCTGCCTTGCATCTAAACTATGACTCCTTTGCCTTGCATGTAAACTATGACTCCCTCTGCCTTGCATCTAAACTATGGCTTCCCCTCAGTGTTCCACTTGGCCTGGTTAGTGCCGGTGTCGTCGTTGCCATGGTGGAAGGTGGGCGGCCAGGCTGAGTCAGCCACTGTTGTGAAATATTTGCTGTCTCGCATGGCAGGCCAGGCCGGACAAGGAGTAGACCGAGAGCAAGTCTTTGATAGCGTCACCACATTCTTTTTTCCTTCTTTAGTTTTTTTTCCCTTTTTTTCTGATGGCTTATGAATAAGTGTGTGAATGGAAGAGGAATGAGCTCCATTTCCCCCTCTCTGTCTCTCACACTCTCTCTCACACACACACACACACACACACACACACACACTCACACTCACACACACACACACACACACACACACACACACACACACACACACACACACACACACACACACACACACACACACACACACACACACACACACACACACACACACACACACACACACACACACGCCTTCCACTCCAGACACTGAGACAGGAGAAGGTGGAAAGTGCAGGGCAGAGAGGGCACAGGACGCTCGTCTGGGTACCAGGGCAGAGAGGGCACAGGACGCTCGTCTGGGTACCAGGGCAGAGAGGGCACAGGACGCTCGTCTGGGTACCAGGTAACCCTCCCGCTCAGCCCTCTCTGACAGGAAATCGATGCCTTTATCCGTGCCACTGAGTATAGCACAACACGTTCACAGCCTGTCATTATGGTCGCAGCCCGTCACACCTAGCATACACACCCGTCACACCACACTCCATTTCCCACGCACCCTGTGCTTATGGCGTGCTGGCTGTGGGATGAAGGATCTTAAGGTCATTGAGAGGATCTTATGGTCATTGAGAGGATCTTACGGTCATTGAGAGGATCTTACGGTCATTGAACGGAACTGACCACAACAGCGGACAGCGAGCTCCTGAGTCACACAGACCAGGGGAGAGCCTTTGGTGAACTCTACGGGGAGTTCAAGTGGAGTCATTTTCTGAAGCTGGTGCAACTCCTGTCTCTTCACTGTTAAGAACGCGGTACAAACAACACCCACAGGAGGTCATGGGTTCAACACTCTACAGCGAGAGAAATAGGCTGTATGTGCTAACTGATTTTCAATCAACATCTCAATTACAAGAGGTTAATAAACAGGGTATATGTGTGTGTGTGTGTGTGTAATCAAAATATTTGTAATCTCTTTGAATCATATGTATTGCAAAAGACTGGGTGTTTGTAGATAACACAATAAAAGAAACACTTCCCAGAAATGTCTGTAGGAGAGCACGGCATTCAAATGACCTACTTGCTGAAGGAGTCCAGCTGGCTCTCCAAGGACACTGTCATCATCCTACTCTCACTGCTTTACACAGGGCCACTTAGTACATTACAATCGTGTGGGGAAATGAGTTAAACAAACACTGAGCCGCCTGTGAAGCACCACTCAGAATAACACACCCTGTAACCCTGTATAAAAATACAGTGCTTCACACAAACAAAGTTCAACAACGGGGATGTCTTGACATGAGAAAACTACAATCAGCTCGCCTTTCTTGGTGATGTTTCTGGGCCAGTATGACCCAAGCCCACCAAAACACACATATAAGACAGACATATTAAGAGGGTTAAACCTAACCAGAGAACCACACCAAGTTCCAAGAACTCAGTGCAATATGAAAGACCTCCATTATGCCGTGCTGTGTACTAAGGAATGCCCTAAGCCCTTGTTTCTTCATGGGGGTCCAATACATAGGGGGATCATATAGAGAGCATATAGTGGTTATTCAAGACTCGAGAGATGTGGTTGTAAGCATGTTATTCCCAGCCGAGACTATGTCAATAATGTGGGAGGCCAGAATTCCCTGCCACCTTTCTAGAGAATGGCTCCAACGAAAGGTAGATGATGGTAGGGCAGTGGGCCATGCCACAACCAATGGATGATTTCAACTTCAAGCAGAACTACACTGATAGGGGTCTGTGTTATCTCTGTTCATCTTTACAATACATGTGATATGTTAATAAAATATTAATAACACACTTATATTTGTGCATCCTGCCTCTGAAATAAGGATGGTTAACATAACAGCAGTGCATCCACATTACTACTGGTGTTTGACTGTATCATTATAGAGGTCAGTATAGATGCCATGTTTCTAACACCTTCATCATCTCCTTTCTCTGCCTCGCCATGGGTGAAGCTGGGATGGATGGGAGGACAGCTCTCTGTGAGGGGCAACAATTGACCCAAACATGTTCCAGAAAGAAAGGGGTTGGGGGTTGTGAACCAACAACAACACACTTGCGCTGGATATTCACAAGTTGCACAATCCATCCCTCAGATGAACAAGGTGAGGTAATCTTTCTCAGCAATGATGATTCTTCCAAAGAATGTGGGATCCAAACCAGAAGACCCTGTGGCCCTCGTGGACCGAATTTGGACATCCTGGAGAAGTCTCCTGGACAGACATGCTCCGACATGCCCGAACTGGCTCGCTCCGGAAGATTTCTGGTGGGCCAAAAACAATTTGCCCTCTGCTGGCTAAACTTGGGAATGCAGATTTCTGGGGGGGTTAACGTCCAGGCCCAATCATCTTCCCCATAGCTTCATACACCCATTCATGTTGATCCAAGTAGATGAGGAAGCCACCAATGAGTGCAGATAGTAGAATTGAGTTTAATCTTTACATTTTTCATGGAAAACCTTTTTTCCAAAAGTTATGTTCAGTTACTGGCAGATATTACATTTGTCTTGAGTATAAATGGTTAATTACTGCATATTTAGGAGCCACCAAAATCAAATGAACAAAGTCTCTCACAATCTCTAACTCCCAGTTTCTAGCTGACAGATCCCTTTAAATGGCAAGAATCTTTGCTAATTAGCTGTTTAGTTTCCTTTTAGTTTCCTAAAATCATGGCACACACTAATGTGATTCTCATCGTACGTTGGCAGGTTAGGGTTGTGATGAATGATTGTACCTAATGTGCAACAACTCTGTCAGGACTCATCAAACTGAGAAGGCCAGCACATGCTGTGGGTTCAACGGTTGGTCACCGGTGCACACAAGCACACAGCAACAACACACACGCACACACACACACACACACACACACACACACACTTACACACACACACACACACACACACACACACACAAACATACACACACACACACACACACACACACACACACACACACACACACACACACACACACAGATAAAAGTAGAAATCACTAATCACTAAAAATATAACCTATGAATTTAGGTGGAGGTTTTCAGACTAGAGCTACTTCTCTGCATGACAGCTTACCTGCTACCCCGACCTGGTGCGTGGCGAACCCAGGCAGACGACTCTCTCCTTCCCCCATCCAAAGGCAGAGTACGGCCTGGTTGTGCCGGGCGTGGTGGAAGGTGAATCCATGAGTGGCTGCCGCAGACGCCAGGCGGCTGAGAGAGATGGGTATGTGAAGCCATACGGCGATCTTGCCCTCCCCCCTCCACGTAGCCAGAGAATCTGTTACCATGCAAAGCAAATACATGCTGGCTCTCACTGGGTGGATGATAATGATTTTGTGTTGACACCAGGCAAGGAAATATACAGGATAGCATGCATCACACCCACATACAACTATTTCCCTTGTTACACACAGGATTAAATGTTACTTTTCATCTGTGAGTAGCATGTGGTGTGTATTCAGACTGGCAGACTGCAGCGGATCATTCGGTCAGCCGAGAAGGTCATCGGCTGCGACCTGCCGTCTCTCCTAGACCTGTTCCACTCCAGGACCAGCAAGAGAGCATGCAAGATCATCGTTGATCCTTCCCATCCCGGTCACCACCTATTCCAGAGACTCCCATCTGGCAGAAGGTTCCGGGCTATAAAGACCAAAACCTCGCGCCACCTGAACAGTTTTTTTCCCCACGGCAGTGGTGCTCACAAACAAGCCCCCTCCATCACACTGACTCTGGGTTTGCCAATTCCAATTCACAATTATTTATTATTATTTAATATTCTGTATTTGTCTTTTATTCTTGTTTTTGCTATTTTGTTGTTATGTTATGTGTTTTATGTCCTATGCACCAACCACCAAGATAATTTCCTGTATTTGTAAATATACTTGGCCATTAAAATAATTCTGATTCTGATTCTGATTCAGTTAGACTACTGGTGGCTGCTGTATTAGCGGCTGATTCAGTTAGGCTATACTTGGGACAGTCCACAGCATTATGTAAGAAGGATGCCTTTTGAGTGCTCCTTCAAGCCATAGGTGTAGACCCCTTGTAATGCATTGCTCACAATATGAAGCAAATTAGACTGCAGGTTGAAGAAGAAGCTCTAGAGTCTAGATCACATGGTCATGTGCGGAGGTCTTACTCAACTTCTGTTAGCATGTAACGTTGACTTATTTAGTGCCAAGGTGAACTTGGGATAGATATGGGTCAGGTTGAAGACTGAATAGCCTATAACATGGTTATGTGTATAGGGACTGGATTGGATATCGTCCACACAAAATGGTCATGTTAGGGCTGGATAAGTTAGACCTTGTTGCAATTAACAAAATTGATTAAAACGATCTCTAACGTCCTCCAATAGCTACCCAACGGCAAAAAAAAGTGCTCCTGTTCACTTGCCTTTCAGAAGAATGCTGAAGGCATCTTCACTGATGTCTGGTGGAAAGTCACGGACTGTAACGCCTCCAAACCGGTCCACTTTCCCTGTCAATGCAGAACAACTCGCCGGCTGTTCATTGTGAAGCTGCAATTGCTTACCAAAGCACGAGAAGGGGCGCAATGCCCTCGGTGTCGGTGACAGCCGGTTAACCGCATAACTTACAGTTTGCTTGGAAAGTATGCTTGCGAAAGCAGGTAATAATTTGTTACAAAGCCGTACCATTTCATCAGATGGTTGATGTATAGGAAATTATAGCTATATGTCAGCACATTGTCAACGGGTTACATAAATGCCAGGTCCAAAAGTTGTATAAATACCGTAATGCATAGTATATCGGGTCAATGAGCAAGTGGACATCTTCGATGTCAATATATATATTTTTTTAGATTAGAGTCGTTTTATCTAATCAAGTTCTCTTTCCAGTAGTCTATAATAATGCAAAGGTTTCGTGAACCTATGATCATGCTTAAATCATACTTCCTTTTGTTAAATTAAATGTCACTTAGCAGGAGGCTGTCTGTACTGTTTTACGGTAAAGAGGGCGGTGATGCACTTTCACCCCTCCAATCCGGAAGTTTACGTTCTGAGCGGCATGGTGCTTGCATGCTTATCAATGAACACAACTTCTCAGTTACTGATGCTACTGTGATTTCGTTTGCAAAATGTCATCTAAAAAAAATAAAGGTAAAAGCAAAAAAGCAAGTGATGGAGACAATTCCAGCTTGAAGAATTCAGAAGATGCAGACAATTCTGTAGTCGGAGGGAATTGCAGCAACGGAGCTCTAAGTGTTACCGACTTCATCGAGAAAGGTAATAGAAAACTAACGTTTCAAAGTTACCTTTGAAGATATTCTAAAATACAATACATAGAGTTGTATATGCAGAGACAGTTGCAGAGTTGTATCTCCTGACAATTGTAATGCGATTTAACTGTGTAATGTGTAAGTTAACTTAATTATAGTCTGAGAGAGCTCATCGTGGTACTATAGTAGACTAGACTATAGACCGTTAACTCTGTGTTCAATGGATCTGGTGCAAAAGCATTCTTATCTAGTTTAACCTCTAATCTCGTCATGAAAGGGAACATTAAGTCTCATCACTCTGACAGCTGACTTGCTCTACAGTGTTAGCTTACGTGAAGCTCACTTCTCCCAAATACACTCACCTTGTGTCATCAACTCATTGTTTTCTACATGTCCAATTTTGTGCAGATGTTTTTTTTGTGTCGTTATTTATGGGATTTTGTTTGTTTGTTTGTTGGTTTGTTTGTTTGTAGCTGATGAAAAAGTCCCTAAAAGATGCAGATCCCTACTTGCACAGCTGAGTCTAAACACAATGAAGTCAGCAGGTGTGTGCATTGGAAGACCAGCCCTGCTCACTACCAGCACAGGTCAACAGGAGGTGTGTGACAAAATAATGAATGGCTGTGTTCAAGGCATGGATAAGATAATTTTTTCTTGCAGGACCATAGACATGAACATTAAATTGTACTTAAACTACAATTTGAACTTCTTAGCAGATTTTAGGTTCACTTTCCCCGTTGGGTAATTAAAATAAAATAGGATATTGTGGCTTTTTGTTTCCAGTTTTAAGGCCATTCAAATGCCCAAAACACAGAAATCTGATCTGGTTTAATCACTGCAATAACATTAGTAACATACCAGTCATTCATCTTGGTTTAGCAACTGAATCTTTATAATTAGCAATGGTACTCTACATTTTCTAATGACATTTGCCACGGAATACAAAGGAATTTCACTGTTCAGTGAGCCCAATACTTCAGTTTTGTACAAGACTGAGTGTGTTTGTGTTGTGGTTCAGGTGTGCTTGGCTTGGCCAGTTGGAGCCTTCCCCTCCAGGAAAGTGGGCCTCACAAAAAGCACCCAGACGAGCCTTCGGGTGAAGCCAGGGAATGGCGTGTTCCTACACCCAGTAACAGGGCCCATTCTGCAGGCAGAGGACATTGAACTCTCCCTCAGGTAAGAGATCAGACCATCATGTTATGGGCCTTAAAAGCAAACTTTACACTATTTTGCCAAGCTTAACATGTCAAGGTAAATTTCAGAGGCATGTGAATATTTAATTTGATTTTAATTATTTACTGTTTTATGATCCTGTGAAATGTGGCTACTACTGGATATGCAATGCATTTGTGGTGTTGAAGTCACTTGTTAATGCGAACAAGAGAGAGGGCTTTTACTGGTGTTGCTGTTACAGAATAACATAAAGTAAAAAGGTGTCAAATATGGCTGTAGCATGTAGGTAACTGGTTAACTGGTTTCATGGAGTTCTCTCCAATGTTGCAATAGTAGGTTCCAGGCCAGTTTTGAAAGTAATGGTTGAAAAAGATACAAACTTGATACGTAGAATCTTGAATTGCTTTTTAAAGTGGTTGTAGAGCAATTATTTCTCAGTACTTGATGACCATCTGTAACTCCAGGCCCAGTATAACTAATTTGACATGGAACTTTTTTGCTCCTGTTTATGCTTTTGTGAAAAAAAATAAGCAGTTGACGCCATCTGCTGGTGGTCTTTATGAACACAACGTCTTGAGACGGTTTTGAGAAAGTTCAGTGAACATAAAGCTTGTGGTGATTTTTAACATTTATTACATTTTTTATTTATTGAATTACTTCATGTACTTCATGTTTTAAGCCAAGAGGACAGTGCTCTTAATGTGGAGGAATTCAGCACATTTCTTCTGCGGACCCTGGGTAAGATGGAGTTTCTCTATGTATTGTGCTGACTTGAATTTTTTAGGATTTTAGATCCATTTCTAATTCCTAAAGCTTAAATGTAAAACTGTTAAGATATACAATCTATATGTGGTATTTTCATTTATTTATTTAATTTAATTTATTTTTATTTAATTTTAAATTAGATGGGAGGATAGTTCTGCCAGGAAACACCCTGTCTGTGACCTTCTTTGGCCGCTCCTGCAGCGTAACTGTGGAGAAAGTGAAAGGGGTAGACGGACTGACCCTGGAGCGGACCTTCTCCCAGGGCGAGGCGGACGCCACCTGCCCAGACGAGAGCTCCACCTCCAGCTCCCTGTTCGTCTCCCTCCAGCTCAGCCTCCTGAACCTGGAGGACCAGGACCAGAGAATGTCAGTGAGCACCCCTTCTAAACCCAGTGTCCCCGCACTCAGTACTCCACTCAGGCCTGGGGCGCCCGCCCCCTGTGTGCCTCTCTGGGTGGACAGCCCACTACCCGCTATGCCGCATACCCCAGATGCCCTGGCGGACAGCTTAGCCAGCCCAGAGCAGGATGGGACGCCCGGACAGAAGCAGCTGGACTCCGATGCCCCCACAGCTCCACCTGGTGGCGCCTCTGGGAGTGACACCTTTTACTGCGTGTCGGCGAGCACCAGGCTGAGGTTCCGAGACAGACAGAGGGAGGAGAGGGAGCAGGAGGCCTCCGAGCTGCCCGCGGTCACCTACAGCATGATCGGAGGTCTGAGCAGTCAGCTGGACACCATACGAGAGACCATCGAGCTGCCTCTCAAACATCCTGAACTGTTCAAGCGCTACGGTATGCAGAGAGGGCCCCCCCCACAGCTTGCTTTAGACTGTTAAGGAGAAGCAGTCCACAGACAGAAGTTCAAGGGTGATCTTAGAAGTGTACTGATGTGTGTCAGTAGGTATAGAGTGGGAAGGGGAGTTTCTCAGCAGATAAAGAGTGTGAGCACAGCCTTATAGTTGTGTGGAGTGTGTCTGCTTCTCACACTCCTTAGATTGATGAAATATTAGAGAGATATGCAAATGTTTGTGAATATTAGTATTTTGTGTGAAAGCAGTGGTATTTGGTACAATTACCTTATGAACATACCTTTATAACCAATGATTTTGAGGGACTTCAAGAACTCATGGCATTTCATTTATTATTTGAATCATGTCATGTCATGGTGACATCTCCTGGAAAACAAATGTATGTATGAGTTAGAACATGCTTTAGTGGAACAAATTCTTTTGGTATTGATAGCGGTTCATGGCCTGTGTCTGTTTACTCCCAGGAATCCCGGCACCAAGGGGTGTTCTTCTCCACGGCCCTCCTGGCACAGGGAAGACCATGATAGGGCGAGCAATAGCCAATGAGGTCGGAGCTCACATGACTGTCATCAATGGCCCAGAGATCATCAGCAAGTAAAGAATATTATACTTCCATTAAATATTACAAATATTACTGTGTGGAAAACTAAGGGACATTTTATAATGCTGTTTCATCTCTATAATGTTTCATCCTTCATTCATTTCCAAAAGTTCACATGAACTTTTTATATTCAGGACAGGTTCTGTTACAATAATACAAATGTAGCATGCATGTTGTGTTTTTTATTGTTTTTCTTAATCACAAAAAAAATATGCTAAATTATTAGCTTTATTATTACTTTTTGTAAAGTAGTTTTTGACTTGGAAGGGTAGAATGGAGGAAAATGTCCAAAAAGCACGCAGTCTTAAAGAAGGCCCATGACTGGCATGTTGTCTTTCTCTTTGACCCACTTCGAGCGAGTGAGTCCATCTGCTGTCTGCGTGTTTTTCAGGCAGAGGCCCCCCAACACACACACACACACACACACACACACACACACATACACACACACACACACACACAGGCCTGGCCCAGAGGGGAAACTCACACCTTCTGGTGTCCAGTGACTGTTATTACTTTATTGCACATGTTTATTTTAACCACACTATTTTGTTTGGAGGTTCTATGGGGAGACGGAGGCCCGACTAAGGCAGATCTTTGCCGAGGCGTCTCAAAGGTAAGCTGTGTATTCCCCAATCACCTCTGTACCTCGAGTGTGCTTTACAGCATCATGTGCAGGTTAAAAGAACTGGGGATGAATGTCACACCAACAGCCTATTCAAGTGGATGTCCTTTAAAAGTGTCACACATAACACTGATAACACCGTATTGTTTTATCATGGTGTATAGAGCCTGACTATACTGTGAGATTCGATCTGGACACTCTGAATCCCTAATGCAACACACATGTATATTGTTTTATTGTGCAGTCACAAACCATGACTTAATACTGTGAGACTCTCCTCCTCTTCCGACAGAAGGCCTGCTATTATCTTCATCGACGAGCTGGACGCCCTCTGCCCCAAGAGGGAGGGGGCTCAGAACGAGGTGGAGAAGCGGGTGGTGGCCTCTCTCCTCACACTCATGGATGGCATCGGATCAGTGAGTAGAAGGAACCCTCTCTCAGTTAGTGAGCTGAAAGACATCAGAAATACTCTCATTGGATCAGTGAGTAGAAGGAACCCTCTCGCAGTTAGTGAGCTCAAAGAGATATACTCTCATTGGATCAGTGAGTATAAGGAACCCTCTCAGTTAGTGAGCTCAAAGAGATATACTCTCATTGGATCAGTGAGTATAAGGAACACTCTCAGTTAGTGAGCTCAAAGAGATATACTCTCATTGGATCAGTGAGTATAAGGAACCCTCTCAGTTAGTGAGCTCAAAGACATCAGATATACTCTCATTGGATCAGTGAGTATAAGGAACTCTCAGTTAGTGAGCTCAAAGACATCAGATATACTCTCATTGGATCAGTGAGTATAAGGAACCCTCTCAGTTAGTGAGCTCAAAGACATCAGATATACTCTCATTGGATCAGTGAGTATAAGGAACCCTCTCAGTTAGTGAGCTCAAAGACATCAGATATACTCTCATTGGATCAGTGAGTAGAAGGAACCCTCTCGCAGTTAGTGAGCTCAAAGAGATATACTCTCATTGGATCAGTGAGTATAAGGAACCCTCTCGCAGTTAGTGAGCTCAAAGACATCAGAAATACTCTCTCCCTCTTAAGTTTACATGCACACATTATCTGTCTTTCTGTTCATCTATCCTTCTAGTTATCCATTCTTCTATTCATATCTATCTGTCTATCTATCTGTCTATCTAGCTTGCTATCTATCTTGCTGTCTTTCTGTGTATCTATCTATCTCTCTATCTGTCTTGCTGTCTTTCTGTCTATCTGTCTTGCTGTCTTTCTGTGTATCTATATGTCTATCCATCCATCCATCCATCCATCCAACCATTCATCCAACTCTGAGCAGTGTTCTCTCTCTCGAGGAGCATTTACTTCTTGCCTTGCTGCCCTCCCTCAGTGCACAAACCCATGGTGAATCAGCACCCCAAACAGGACTGGGATAGAGCATTCAGTTTGACATGATGGGCCACGGATGAGCCACGCTCCCTCCCCCTCTCCCCTCCCCCCTCCCCTCGCTCCCCAAGGGGAGAAGCATGGCCTGGGAAACATATCGCAGCCGTGGAGGTCACACTGTCCACAGGCCGCTACGTGCTAAACTGACATTTTTCTGTCGCAAAGTAGAGCTCCAGCCCTGCGTCCAGTCCTATGTGTATTCCTCTCCCAAAAACAGATGCCTCCCTCCCTCCCTCCCTCTCTCCCTCCATCCATCCCTCCTCTCTCCCTCCCTCCCTCCCTCTCTCCCTCCCTCCCTCCATCCCTCCCTCCCTCCATGTTTTTTTTTATCCCAGACCCTCGTTGCTCTGCTGGGCTGGAGGCTGGATAATCCAAGGTCACCCCAAAAATGGGCCTGTGCTCTGGAATGTGGCGAAAGCACTTCCTCGTTCCGAATTCCACTTCATGCTGTAATTTTATTTGTGTTTTGCCCAGAGACCCCCCCCCCCCCCCCGCCACTCCCCATTCCCCCTTTTTCTTGGCCCCAAGGAGTTGCACAGAGAAGTTTTTGTGGTGAAGTGTGTGTGTTTGTGTGTGTGTCAGAGAGGAAATTATTTATTGGCATTCAGCTGGACCACCCTTGGAAGCACAATGTTGTTGGTTTTTTCTCCTCGCAAGAGAAGACTTTTTTTCCAGATACTGTAGGAGTTTGTCAGGAATATGTATCTAGGGCTTGACTCCCCACGCAGCTGAAAATGGACAGCTCAAATTAAACACTATTGCAGACACAAGGGCAAACATTATGGAACAACCAAAAAAAAACAAGTTAGTTTGAAAAATGGCAATTTGGCTTTTGAATCACACAACCACAATACGCATAAATGCATGTACATGTTTGTCATAGTTCAACTTCATAACAACCTAATAGATTTCAGAATACGAATAAGAAGAAAGTACATATATAAATGAGACAAACAAAAAATATTAATATTTATTTAAAGGTGTATAAAGTAAGTATGCACAAGCATACCTTACACATTTGACAATATAATTCATAAAGGTATATAACAAAGGCATATATAGATATGCCCTTCATCTGCTGATGTGTAAAGCACTTTGAATGCCAATGTGTACGATCTGTGCTATAGAAAGAAACTGGCCTTGCCGTGCCAAAAGAAGTAACACCAAACACCAAAACCTTTAACATGTCTTCCCTTGCCCATCCTTTTCCTCCAGGAGGGTCACGCAGGGCAACTGCTGGTGCTGGGGGCAACTAACCGGCCCCACGCGCTGGACCCCGCCCTGAGGAGGCCGGGCCGCTTCGATAAGGAGCTGGAGGTGGGGGTCCCCGGGGCGGTGGAGCGGGCGGACATCTTGAGAAAGCTGCTGCGCTCCATGCCCTGCCTCCTCTCCCAGCAGGAAGTGCTGGAGCTGGCAGACGTCGCCCATGGTTACGTAGGAGCTGACCTTGCCGCCGTTTGCAAGGAAGCAGGTGGGTAACTTCCCCACTCCAACAACTCCTCCAGTACACTTACACACACACGCAGTCACACACACACGCAGTCGCACACACACACACACGCACACGCACGCACGCACGCACGCACGCACGCACGCACGCACGCACGCACGCACGCAGTCACACACACACGCAGTCACACACACACACAGACACACACACACACACACACACACACAGACACGCATACACACAAAGTGAGATCCTCTAAGAGTGTGTGTGTGTGTACACACAAACACATACTTAGAACATCTCCCTTCTTCATCTGTCCCTTGATGCACTAGAAACTGCACTCTGGGTTTTGGACTGGCCCTGGCACACAGCTCTCTCTGGCCAACCTTGTGGCAGTGCCACCCATAATCGGATGTGTTCTCGTCTGCCACTCTGAGGGGCCGGTGGTCGTGAGTGAGTCTTTAAATATTTGACCGGAGTGAATTGCCCTCAGAGTTTGGTCTGTCAACAGCTGGTTACAGGTACAGGAAATATCAGCGTGCCAACACATGGTGACAGGGGGCAGTAGGCTGCACCGTTTCAGCCCGTCTCAGGCTTCACTCCCACCGTCGCCCTCCAACCAAACAAACCTATTTCCATCTCCTCACCCCTCTCTTCACTGTAAGCAGAACCCAAATGAAACCGCCCATCATGAGGTAGGTTTATTATGTCCAATACTGTATAATCAGTGAGCAGGGCTATCTGTGTGTGTGTGTGAGAGAGAGAGAGAGAGAGAGAGAGAGAGAAAGGAAAGAGAGAGAGAGAGAGAGAGAGAGAGAGAGAGAGGGAGAGAGGGAGAGAGGGAGAGAGGGAGAGAGGGAGAGAGGGAGAGAGAGAGAGAGAGAGAGAGAGAGAGAAAGAGTGCTGCTTGTTGAAGGCCCCCCCACCCCCCCACCCCACCCCACCCGGCCAAGCGTGTCTTAATGTATGAGAACGGCGCGTAGTTTGGACAGGCCGAGGGAACACTGTGGTTCACCGCCGCTGTTAGCCTCTACTCACACCAGGATGTGGGGGCGATCTGCCGCCGAGCGGATGTGGTGATGTTCCACTGCTATCCCATGGAGAAAAACACACACACACACTCACACTCACACACACCACACACACTTGCGCACACACACACACACACATGCACACACACACACACACACACACACTCAGTTGCGCACACACACACACGCATAGATACATAAAAAGCCCATTACTTGTCGTCAAATTGTCAGATCGCTCCGTGACTGTCTGGAAGTGCTCCCTTGCTCCCCATGCCCTCATCCCCTCAACACCCCCCCCCCCTCCCCCCCCCCCCCCTCCCCCCCTGTCCCCCCGTCCCCACCCCCCTCCATTCCTTTAATGGTAAACAGTGGCAGGATGGGGCTGTTTCTGTGGGTGGCAGGGGTCCATTTTCTCCCCAGGCCACAGATGAAGGGGGAAGTGGGGACTGGGGGCTGGAGAGGGGATGGTCGGGGGGTTGGGGTGAGAGGGTGGTGGCTGCTCCCTCCTGGGTGGTCCCTGGAGCGCGGAGGATTGCGTTACCAGCTGAGGCTGGGGCTGAGGCTGGGGTGCTGCTGGCGGGGGTGGTGGGGTGGTGGGGTGGCGGGCGGACGTGTTTTCCGGAGGCATCACCACTGCTGCTGATTTACGCCCCGTGGGGACGGAGAGAGAGAGAGGGAGAGAGAAGGGGAGAGAGAGAGGGGGAGAGAGAAGAAGAGATAGAGAGAAAGAGAGAGAGGGAGAAGGAGAGAGAGAAGGAGAGAGAGAGAGAGAGAGGGAGAGGGACAGAGAAAGAAGGAGAGAGAGAGAGAAGGACCGAGAGAGAGAAGGAGAGAGAGAGAAGGAGAGAGAGAGAGGGAGAGAGAGAAGGAGAGATAGAGAAAAAGAAGGAGAGAGAGAGAGAGAGAGAGAGAGAAAAGGACCGAGAGAGAGAAGGAGAGAGAGAGAGAGGGAGAGAGAGAAGGAGAGATAGAGAGAAGGAGAGAGAGAGAGGGAGAAGGAGAGAGAAGGAGAGAGAGAGAGAGAGAGAGAGAGAGGGAGAGGGACAGAGAGAGGGACAGAGAGAGAAGGAGAGAGAGAGAGAGAGAGAGAACGACCGAGAGAAAGGAGAGAGAGAGAGGGAGAGAGAGGGGGGGGACAGAGGGAGAGAGAGAGAAGGAGAGAAAGAGAGAGAAGGAGAGAGAGAGAGGGGGGGGGAGAGAGAGAGAGAGAGAGAGAGAGAGAGAGAGAGAGAGAGAGAGAGAGAGAGA
>NC_045171.1:23522046-23524546 GCF_900700415.2 Clupea harengus | reverse complement strand
TAGAAATGTTGAGTGACATTGAAAGATCAAAATGGTTTGTATTTGTAAGATTCAAATGAACTTTGATGTTAACCATTTGATGTCATCTGGAGCAAAATGGGAGACAGAGTTGCATGTGTCAGACATAGCAGAGTTGCTGTGCCACTTGTCCCTGTGTATTCTCCGGTCTTGGACCTGGTTTTTTGACATGGCCCTCAAAATGAGCACCTAGAGTAGAGCGATATGTCATTACAGGACGGTTCCATGTTAGGGTTCGATACGCTTGTTTGAGGAGACCTCGGCCCCTTCCCTGTCATTTTGGTTCCGTGAGGCGGATGGGGCATGTGGCCATGTGGCCTTTGATCCGGTGGCTTGGTTGTGGTAGGTGACTCACTGGCAGTCTAAACAGTGTCAATTGGGGTGTGGCTCGACCATGTGCAGTGTTTACAAGCATCTCCAAACAGAGGAAACCCCTGTGGAGGGGAGAAAAAAAAAACAACCTTCTAAATGAACTTTTAGCGAGTCCTCTTTGAGAGTTCATGTCTGCTCAACCCTTGCGCAGCTTGGCTTATTTACTAATTGTGCAAGAGGTCAGCACTGCTAACAAAAGAGCCATTTAGCTCCACACACACACACACACACACACACACACACACACACACACACTATGTGCTGCTTGGCGCAGTTGTGGATGCTTGCATGGGTCCGCTGTCTCAGTGACAGGGGTATGCGAGGCCTGCGGAGGCTTTTGCGTACTTCTTACGTGAGCACCTTGAGCGAGCGAGCCCCAAAAGAATCTGTTTATTGGAGAGTGAAATCTGTGAATGCCAAAGGGGAGGCGAGAGGAAGTCTGTCTTCTGGAATCCACATTACTGCGTATTGCGTAGGGTAGCTGCTGAAAGGAGAAGCAGGGGGAGGGAGAAAAAAATCTGGTCAAAAAAAAGAGAGAGAGAGAGAGAGAGAGAGAGAGAGAGAGAGAGAGAGAGAGAGAGAGAGAGAGAGAGAGAAGAGAGAAAAAACAGAGAACTGCATTGTGTTTGACATAAATTCTGCTGCCGAGACGTGAATGGGATAAACAGGTCTAGGATGCTAGATGGTGTTTACAGAGGCGGCTTCCATATAAAGTGCTTTTCCCTACCGGCCTGTCCTTTTAAAGACACTTGCTCAATTTCAGGCCAGGGTGCATACATATTGCCGGATCAGCATGTGAAGTTTATTTGGGTGCTCTGTTTAAAAAAAAAAAAGAAAAGAAGAAAAAAAATCCGGAAATGTTCCTGACGTCCTCTTTCACCTCTGTCCTTGCCTTCACCTAATGGTAGCTCTCTCTCTCTCTCTCTCTCCCCCTCTCTCTCTCTTTCTCTTCCTCTCTCTCTCCCTCTCTCTTCCCTCCTCACATTTTTAAGGGCACTTATTATTTCACGGCTTGGGCCTGGGAACAGAACAGCTGTTGAGTATTGTAAATACAGGTGCAGAGAGTGTTCCCGGAAGCCCCGGCAGTGTAATGAAAACGTTCCTGTTTTCTTTTTTCCTTTTTTTTTTTTTTAATGGTGTAATGCCAAAAGTATTTCACAATTCATTTGAGGACATCAGCAGCACTGGGGCTGCCTGCGGGCTCTCCTGTCAAACACTCATTGCCATGCAGTGTTATTGTTCTCGTCGCTTTTCTTTTTCTTCTGATTCACTCCCTCTCTCTCTCCCTCCCTCCATCCCTCCTTCTCTCTCTCTCTCTCTCTCTCTCTCTTTTTCTCTCTCTCTCTCTAACAGACTTGACATCCGGAAGGGCAGAGTGGCTTGTGTTAAAAGAACCACTGCTGCTTTTCTGCTGTGTTATTTTATGGTTGCTCTTTACTGGTGTGCCAGCTCAACACCAGCAGCCTTATACTGAGCTCAATATTACAGGCTCAGATGACCACCTCTTATACTGAGCTCAATATTACAGGCTCAGATGACCAAATCTGTCAAGGGAAAAGCTATGCAGCGCAATTCATCCAATCATAATCCATCCTGACATGTGTCAGACATCACTTGTGCACATCGGACGTCACAATATACACGTTTAATTTCCGTAGTGCTCTGTAAAAGTGTCCTCGGCCGTCTGTTCTTCATGTTATTTAGTGAGGCTTTCCTGGCGTGGCCGTAGCGTTGTGGAGAAGTCCTGAATGAGTCTGTGGGTTTACTCTACTATTTTGGCCACCGGAGTGACAGTCTAGTTTCCCGTGGCACTCAAGAGTTGTGGAGTTATTTTCGATGTGTGTAATTGGGCCTACGTTCTTTTTTTTTTCTTTCTCTCCATAAACCACAAAGCCTCTGAAATTCTCTCCTTCTCTCTCCTTCTTCACCATCTCCTCATTTGTCTTTTTCTGTCTTTCTTTTTCTCACTATCTCTCTCTCCGAGTCATTTTCCCGGGTTAAAAAAAAAGGAAAGCTGTGGCGCATGAGCTCTCGCTGCTTGCTCTCGCTTGGCCCGGTGCGATGTTTTGCAAATATTCATTCTTGGAATTGGGGCCCTCAACCTTCAATT
>NC_045171.1:23512046-23519546 GCF_900700415.2 Clupea harengus | reverse complement strand
TATGGCACAGGATGTAAAACTCAGCTGTCAGCTAAGGTGATCAACCGATTGACGCTGGATAAAGTGACGAAACGTTAATACAACGGCAAGGAGTGACAGGATTATCAATGAATAACATTACATTCTGCTGGGCTAAGGTAGTTGTTGTCAACTTGCTATAGTTAGCTTCAGTTTTATGGCTCCATAAACAGCGAAATTTGCTTTGTGAGGTGTCTCGAATTTTCTTCCAAAATCCGGGTAACATTTGACGTTTTTTCCTGAATAAACAAATATCTTGAACTGACATATTCTTCAAGGTGTCTACAAATTGTGCGTGACGTGATGCTATATATTACTTCAAAAATGAAGGCCTTCTACCCAATGAGTTGCGCACTATGGAGAAACTAAAACAGCGCCTTGACAAGCAGTGGACCACTGCGTGGCCGCTGATGCGTCGCATCCTAATGTGCATCTGGCCCTTAAATATAACGTTACAGACCTCTAACGGCCTAAATGTCAGATATTTAACTTAGCTAATTGAGATACTGGTCGTTTATTGGTATTTTCAATAGTAGTTTCGCACAATTCCAAACTGAAAGATCCGTTATTAACAACGACTACAGGTGCTCCTCTAACAACATTACACACATACGTTTTTTTTATGTGGTTCATGTCTCATTATTACATAGGAAGAGCACAGTCTGCTATCAAATAATTCCTCAGTTCTGTCTTTAAAACAAGTGCCCTCACACTTACATTTTGGTTGTATTTGAGTGATTATGGAAGTCAAAACACTAGCGACCATGATTTGCACTATAACTGTTGTGTTGGTGAAGGGGAAAAAATGGTCCATAGAATTCACAATTATGCCACTTTCAATTGTATTTGAAAATGTTTTATGGGATGGTCTGAACAAAATTGGCACATTATACCTCCCGAAAGGTCCTAAATGTTGTGTTGACAACTTGGCATGTTAATGTCATTTAGTGCACTAACATTTGTAAAGATTTTCCTTTGATTAAAAATAACTAGTTTTTGATTGGATTTATGACCCCTTGTCCTTGTTTGCACTGTATAGACCCCCATCAAGTTGTTGGAAGTAACTAAGTAACTTTTACTTAAAGTACATTTTAAATTAACTACTTTTTACTTTTACTTGAGTAGATTTTTAGAAGGGTAACTTTACTTGTACTTAAGTAAAATTTCATCAAAGTAAAGGTACTTTTACTTGAGTACAATATTTCAGTACTTTTTACACCCCTGCTGAAAAGGTATTTTGCAGAAAGTTCAGGTTTATTTTGTTCACAGATTTATCACAGTAGTCGGCATATTTTTGTCACAGTTACAGTGCTGGTGTGTGTTCTGTTTCCAGAAGTGGAACACAACATACGGTGCACGGTAAACGTTCCTCAACTCACAGCAGATATGCGCACCATTTTTTCCCTTAGTTGAATGAGAAGCAGAGATGACATTTGTGACTGCGTACGAAGTTAAATATCCTGTGACTGCTTTCTCCGAGCCCAATGGGTTGCCCTTTCACTCACTCACTCACTCATTCACTCTCTCTCTCTCTCTCTCTCTCTCTCTCTCTCTCTCTCTCTCTCTCTCTCTTTATCATGCTAAGATGAGCCGGAAATCTACTCTGAAAAGTTGCCAGGTCAGATTTGAATGAGCGACCTCTCACTCCTCTTCCTTCCCCCCCCCCCCCCCCCCCCCTTAAAAGGGCGGTTACTCGAGCCCTAATCCTGGAGAGATGAGCTTACCGCTGAAGGGGATTGTCAGTGCGTAATCCTAGTTTATACCCCCCTTTTCCTCTGTCACGCTCTGCAGGGATGGTTCGCCCCAATCACACCATTCAGCAGCTCTCATCACCTGTTTGCACTGTTTGCCCTTCGTGGCTTTGTGTCGTACTCCGCGCCTACTTTAGCTGTCAGCCCCGGCCAGCGCATGTCTGCGAGGCCCCCGGCGGGGCCCCCGTTTGATATCGATGCCTCAGATAAAGTTGCGTTCGTGTCATGGATATCAAGGCGACGGTTGCCAGGGCGCGCGCTTTATGTTTTTTAAAGTGAATAACCTTTAATCTTCTCCGCACCTATGCGCCGGGGCTGTCTCTAATGATGGTTCCTGGACGACTCGGTGCGAGTTAATTATTGAGGGCGAATGAACATTCGCCACAGATGTGTCATCGAGGGACGTGCACTGGCTTGAGCAATAAAAGGCTGTGCACGTGATGACTGTGTGTTCGGTGCCAATGCTTTGTGCCTGTGAGTTTCCCTGAGCACTGGTGGGAATAGGGCCATAGCTCAGGAAGGCGTCATGTCCTTGTTTTTGAACCGCGATGTACTCCTTTTGGACGACCCGTGAGTAATTGTTTGCCTTTGGCTTTTTCTTTTTTTTTTTTTTTTCTCTCTCTCTCTCTCTTTTGTAGGCTTGCATGCGCTCAGGCGGGCTTCGGGGACTGGTTCTCTGCTGTCTGACGCGGAGGTAATGGATGTCATAACGGTCACCCTCTCCGACCTCCAGAAAGCCATGTCAGAGGTCAAACCCAGCGCCATGCGAGAGGTGGCCGTCGATGTCCCGAAGGTACGGCAGATGTTGGAGAGGCCTCACACACACACACACACACACACACACACACACTCTCACACACACACTAACACACACACACACACGCTCACACACGCACACACTCACACACACATACACACACACTTTCTCTCTCTCTAACACACACACACGCACACTCTCTCATACACACTCTATCACACACACACACAGGAGTCTGTGTTGTTACACCCACAAACATAACTTATGCTTACCACAAACATAATAACTAATTTCCCACAAACGTTTGTGGGCGGGTAAAATGTCTTTATTACATCAAATCTAATATATAATAAAGTAACATTCTACCTGTTATATCAGGTCAGAATGGACTGAATGTCTGAAAGCATTGTGTCTAATAACCACACAAAGTTTCCTCTGCCATTGGCTTTGTGTCTTCACCTGCCTAACTGGTATTGGGGAGTTCATCGCTATTGGGACTGGGGTGTTGAGCTTCAGCCAGGTTGGACAGACTAGCACCAGTGTAGGATCCTCTTGGATTACCAGCACTGGATAGGTCAGCAGTGTGAGATTCTCTTGGATTACCAGCACTGGATAGGTCAGCAGTGAAAGGATCCTCTTGGATTACCAGCACTGGATAGGTCAGCAGTGTGAGATTCTCTTGGATAACCAGCACTGGATAGGTCAGCAGTGTGAGATTCTCTTGGATTACCAGCACTGGATAGGTCAGCAGTGTGAGATTCTCTTGGATTACCAGCACTGGATAGGTCAGCAGTGTAGGATCCTCTTGGATTACCAGCACTGGATCCTTTTTTGACCGTGGTCCCACACATTAGATCTCCAACAGTATCACGTTGTCCATAAAACACAGTTGCACCAACCACACAGGCGCATTTCTCTCAATGTAGGGACACAATAGTTCACTCAAACCCTCAGAGCCAGTGAGGAGGATCTCATGCTTTCACACACACACACACACACACACACACACACACACACACATACACACACACACGCACACACACCAAACACACACATACACGTACACCCACCCCCCAGCTTGACGGACTGTGCAGATTCAGAGGTAGATGATATCCAGTCAGCAAACCACACCTTCCTGTCCCTTCCATGTGAAAACCATAATGAATCACACACTTAATGAAGAGGTGGTTCATTTGAGGAAAGGGAGGAGTTCTGGTTAAGTTGTGTGTGTGTGTGTGTGTGTGTGTGTGTGTGTGTGTGTGTGTGGTGTGTGTGTGTGTGTGTTGTGTGTGTGTGTGTGTGTGTGTGTGTGTGTGTGTGTTGTGTGTGTGTGGTGTGTGTGTGGGCGTGCACAGGGTGTGTGGGGGGGGGGGGGTAGTGCGATTATGAGGGTCAGAGTTTAGGGGCATTGAGGGGACGCTAGTGGATGAAAGAGGGTGACATGGAGGTGTGTGTGTGTGTGTGTGTGTGTGTGTGTGTGTGTGTGTGTGTGTGTGTTGGGGTATATCATGAGACTCCAGGATGTTTTGGAGATTGCTTGAGCGAGACATGAACCTACAGGAAGGGACTCACATCATCCCCTCTTCTGTGCTAATTGGAAGCAGACGGGGTCGGAATGAATGGGACCAGAGAGAGAGAGAGAGAGAGAGAGGGAAGAGAGAGGGAGAAGGAGAAAGAGAAGAGAAGGGCCCTCGTTTCCTACGCTGCACTGAGCTCACCCCGAGACGCTCAGCTCTTGCGGCCAGTTCCTGGAAACAAAAGAAGGGCTTCAGTATCCCAGCACAGCTGAAGGGCTGGCCACAAAGGCTGACTTGATTATATCCACATGAGTGCAAACATTTGTTTCTAATTCCATTTAATATTAAGAAACTTCCAGCTGGAGTCGGCGCTGGAGTTGAAGCGGACCCCTCTGAGGCCGGCCTCTAATATTTTGATGCTGGCAGCTGGACCTGAAAGAGCCTGAAAAACCTCCTGTCCTTTTTCTATTTCTTTCTCTTTCTCTTCCTCTTCCTCTTCCTTTTCTTCCCTCCTCTGCGTTTTAGAGGTGGGTCACCTTCCCATCCGTTTGCCACCAGCCCCCATCCATCCCACACGTCCGCCCGCCCTTCCGCCGCCTTCCACCCCTCCATCAAAGCTCGGCCCATGAGAGGGCCCCTTGTAAACTGCACAAACGACAGTAAAAGATAATTCAGCTGAGGCACCAAAAAAATGTGATGTGGGCTAGGTGTGATTCAGCCCGTGCCCTTTAATGGTGCGTCCTCCGCGGACCGTGACGAACAGCTCCTCGCAGCCTCCTGAGTCATTCATCACGTTTCTTTTCATCACGACTCACCGCTGCAGATTAATCCGCTTCCTCCTTCCTCCTATCATCGCCGGCACCGTCGCCACCTCAACAGAGGGAAAAAAAAGAAAAGGGGAACAAGAGGTTTCACCCCCCATCTCCATCTCACCCACCCACACACACACACACACACACACACACACACACAGACACACACACACACACACACACACACACACACACACACACACACACACACACACACACACACACACACGCCCACTTCCCTGCACCACCTCGCACATCTGCTTGCCGGGTTGAGGCACCTCTTACCAGCCTGACTGATTTATGCCCCATAAGTCCTCCTTTGGATGTGGGAGTTGGACTGTGTGTGTGTGTGTGTGTGTGTTTGTGTGTGTGTGTGTTTGTGTGTGTGGTGTGTGTTTGTGTTGTGTGTGTGTGTGTGTGTGTGTGTGTGTGTTGTGTGTGTGTGAGTGAGTGCTTAGTGGTGTGTGTGTGTGTATGTGTGTATGTGTGTGTGCGCACACACTGGTGAACCGAGGGCCCAGGATGCATTACTGAAGCCAGCCTGTAAAATGTTCAGTGAAGGGTATTTACAGTATGTGGCCGGACGCCAGGTTTCCATTAGGTGCTTAGCTCCCCGGAGACGGCGCTGGTGGCCTGGGATGCGTTAGCCGGGAGGGGGGGGGAGGCGGCGGTGCCGGTGCCGGTGGCGGCGGCGGGGTGGAGGGCGGAGAGCAGGGGAGCGGAGCAGAGCAGCTGGGCTCTGGAGAGGTGAAAGAGAGGGCTTATTGCCGTGCTCTGACCCCCCTGTCTTGTCTTATCGGCTTCCCATCTCCCCCTGTCCCACCCCGGGTGTGTGTGTGTGTGTGCGTGAACGTCTCGGTCTGTCGGGGCGGACAGACGGACGGACTCCCTCCCTGGGTCTCCGTGGCTCCACACTCCGCTCGCGTGCAGCGGCGGCGCAGGAAACGTGAAATATCGCAGCTGCGCTTCTGTTGTTCCTGAGTGCTCTCGAACGCAACTCACCTTAAACCCCTTTGGGCGCAGCTTTCAGCATGTGAGGCAATCGCAACCGATGGAGGTTTTATGAGTTGACTGACAAATGGACACGAGGTGTGATGTGATGAAGCACTGACCCCAGTGGACATTTCCTGATACATTTATGAGAGGCATATCATGTGAATGCATGTGTTGTAGTTGTGTGTGCATGTGCTTGTGTGGATGTGTGTGTGTAGTATTTTGTGATATATAGTATACGACAGAAGTAAGTAAAAAAAAAATTCACTTAAGTACTTAAGTAAGCACTTAAATTAAAAATGATTCACAATTGTATCACCCCAGTTGACAAGTAGAGTATTTCCTCTCATGAACAATCAAAAACAAATACTTTAGAAAGACTATATTGAAAATACAGACATCACTGTCACACAAGTTAGAAAACCTGAGATCATTGAAACAAAACTACATCTGTTATTTCCAATTAGCCTATTTGCATAAATATGCTAATCAAATAAACTGTCGACACCAGAACTTTCTCGATTTTTTTCTGCATGTCTGCATCAAGGCATCATGGCATCATGGTTAAGAACTGCTGCCAGTGGAATTGAAAAATCTGATTCTGAGACAAATATGGAAAGGAAGATCGGTGACCAAGTGAAAACCAGTGTTGCACACAGTTGCAGCAGTAACCAGGAGGTATACAGGGAGCCCTAGTAGCACTAATCAGAGCCACAATGGCCGTCCTCCTAAAATGGCCCAACGGATGGTGTGCTACTTGCACAATCAGAGCCACAATGGCCGTCCTCCTAAAATGGCCCAACGGATGATGTGCTACTTGCACAATCAGAGCCACAATGGCCGTCCTCCTAAAATGGGCCAACGGATGGTGTGCTACTTGCACAATCAGAGCCACAATGGGCGTCCTCCTAAAATGGCCCAACGGATGGTGTGCTACTTGCACAATCAGAGCCACAATGGCCGTCCTCCTAAAATGGCCCAACGGATGGTGTGCTACTTGCACAATCTAGCTCTGAAAAACAGACGGGCAAGTGCTTCAGACTTGGCACAAGGGTTATCAGTGTGACAGTTCAGACAATGCAAAGGACATTGCATAATGTCATCCTCTTTGGACGGCGTCCAAGAAAAAAAAAAACCTTGCTTGCTCTTCGACACAAAACAGCAAGTTTAAACTTTTCTAAAGAACATGAAAAGAAGCCTGATGAATATTGGAAGCAAGTTCTTTCGTCCAAGATAAACTAGTTTGGCTCCGGTGGTGTCCGGCATGTTAGGTGGGGTGAGCCTGGCCAGGACTACCACAGTGAAGCACGGAGGAGGGAGTGTGATGATATGGGCCTGAATGAGTGCTAAAGGTGTTGGGGAAATAACATTTAAAAAAACGACACCATGAATGTCTGTGGATATATACCAAAATGTTGGCTGACAAAATGACTCCCACTCTCCAGAAGCTTGGCAGAAGAGGAATATTCCAGCATGATAACGATCGAAAGCACACTGCCAAAATCATGCAGGAGTTTATAAAGAAGAGAAAAAAAAAGTGAAAACTATGACTTGGCCAAGTATGTCCCCTGACTGGAGTCCAATAGAACCAAAGTGCAGCTGAAACAAACTGGACCCATAAGAATAATGGCAGAACATCTCTCCAGAAATGT
>NC_045171.1:23484546-23502046 GCF_900700415.2 Clupea harengus | reverse complement strand
CATCTGAATCCACTCAGGCCCTAATGTTGTAAAGTGTTCTGCCCCCCCTGCTTTGCCCCGGTCCTTCCTATTGCCCTAATAACATTGCCCCGTATTTGACCCCTGGCCAAGGCAGTTGGTCAGTGGCACCAGGGTATTTACTCAGGCTGCGTGCGTGCAGGAAGAGGCGTCGCCTCGTTTAGACGACAGCTGTCCGTCACGCGGCCCTGCAGCCCACACAACGGCAGGCAGTCCCACCCCCCACCCCCCACCCCCACCGCCCAACGGCAGGTCGCAAGAGAAACGAGCCCATTTGGTCCGAGGCTGTCAACAAAACACTGTCAGCCAGACGGTCAACAAACACAGCGTCACCTTCACTCCCCGAGTCTCACCCTCGCTCCAGACGCCCAACTCCCCTGCCTGCCACGGCCTGCCACGGCCTGCTGGATCTGCAAACACCAGCATGTCAACATGATATAGGGGCTTTCATTCATTTGATCATGAATCGAATTGTCCATCACTAATTGCATTTCATAATATTCCATTCTAATCATTCCACAGTGAGCCCACCGTCTCAAACTCACTAGTGATATACCCCACCGTCTCAGACTCACTAGTGATATATCCCACTGCTTCAGACTCACTAGTGATATATCCCACCGTCTCAGACTCACTAGTGATATATCCCACTGCTTCAGACTCACTAGTGATATATCCCACTGCTTCAGACTCACTATCAGAATCAGAATCAGAATCAGGTTTTATTGGCCAAGTAAGTTTGCACAAACAAGGAATTTGACTTGGTAAAGTGACTCTCAGTGTGCTTACACAAAATATACAACACAATACAATACAATACAATACAATACAAACAAACAAACAGTGCAACTAGTGATATATCCCACTGCTTCAGAGGTGCTGACCGTGATCTTCACAACCAGCCGGCATGACTGCTGTGATGCACACATGGATGGGATGATTTGTGTGTGATCTGTAGGTGCGCACATGCCAAGCTGGTGTGTGTGGAGCCCAGTCCCACAGCACTGAGGGGCCACGTGTGTGTGTTGGGGTGTGGAGCCCAGTCCCAGAGCACTGAGGGGCCACGTGTGTGTGTTGGGGTGTGGAGCCCAGTCCCAGAGCACTGAGGGGCCACGTGTGTGTGTTGGGGTGTGGAGCCCAGTCCCACGGCAGTGAGGGGCCACGTGTGTGTGTTGGTGTGTGGAGCCCAGTCCCACAGCACTGAGGGGCCACGTGTGTGTGTTGGGGTGTGGAGCCCAGTCCCACAGCACTGAGGGGCCACGTGTGTGTGTTGGGGTGTGGAGCCCAGTCCCAGAGCACTGAGGGGCCACGTGTGTGTGTTGGGGTGTGGAGCCCAGTCCCAGAGCACTGAGGGGCCACGTGTGTGTGTTGGGGTGTGGAGCCCAGTCCCACGGCAGTGAGGGGCCACGTGTGTGTGTTGGGGTGTGGAGCCCAGTCCCAGAGCATTGAGGGGCCACGTGGATGCTGCCTGTAATGGCTCCATCATATGACTGTGTTCTTATTTTATTGACGCCACGTGGGGAATGGCTTAAGCTTGTCTGGGGCCCGGTAGTGATGGAGTTGACACTTGACAACTCAGCGCTTTCCCATCTGTGTGTGTGTGTGTGTGTGTGTGTGTGTGTGTGTGTGTGTGTGTGTGTGTGTGTGTGCGCGCGTGCATATGTGTGTGGGCGGGCATACGTGTGTGTGTGTGTGTACGCATACGTGTGCGCATAGATGTGTGTGTGTGCGCATACGTGTGTGTGTGTGTGTGTGTGTGTGTGTGTGTGTGCACATACATGTGTGTGTGTGTCCCGTCTGTGTGTGTGTCTGTGCATGTCTGTACGCATACGTGTGTGTGTGCGCATGTGTGTGTGTGTGTGTGCGCATTCGTGTGCACATACATGTGTGTGTGTCCCATCTGTGTGTGCGTGTGTGTCTGTGCATGTCTTTACGCATACGTGTGTGTGTGTGTGTGTGTGTGTGTGTGTGTGTGAGTGGATCCTATTTTTGCACATACATGCTCAGGCATTGCGTTCTGTCAGGCGGAGAGAATGCCATGTGTAATTGCTGCCATATGTAATTGGGTTTGTTTCGAACCAGAGGTTGCCCGTATGCCTCTTATCGCACGTGTGAAACGCAGATGTGTGTAAGTGTGAGTGTATATGGATTTACGTTTGTGTGTGTGTGTGTGTGTGTGTGTGTGTGCACTTTTGTAAGGTGGGTGGGATATGCTTATGTGTGAGACTGAGTCCGGCACGTGTAACTTGAGTTGCTGAAGTTTGAATTACTAACAGGAGGTGGCGCCAAAACCGGACCCCAACTTTCCCCTTAATCAGAATGCAGAAAATGTGTTCTTTCTTTCCTTTGAAAGAGGAATAGCACTCTTGAGCACTTTATTGTTACCCTTCTAATGGCGTCGTGCAACATCACACCATTACCATGGATCAGCTGAAATGTTGTTGTTGACATGGGCATGTATGGTTGTTTCTGCAGCTGTGCTAGACAAAGGCTCTGATCAGAGTACTGATCACGCCTTGTGTCTTAGATCCAGAGGAAACAGCTCTATGTATAATGGGGAGGCTGACTCGCTAGAGATGTCACATTGTCCACAAATGTTTATGCACAAAACCCACTAGTCAAATCACTGCAAGAGGTCATTTGTGGTGTGTCATAATAAAGGTATCCCCCCCCCCCCCTAAACTGATGATAACATCAGACTGTCTTTCGAGAGGCTTGCATGGTATGACACAGTTAAAAAGATTGCGTGTTCCGCTTTTAATCCTTGGTCCGATAATTACTGGTTTCCAAGGAGGACTGTTTAAGCTCTCCAAATGGATGCCATGGCCTCCGCCTTTGGAAGTCTGAATTTTCCACACATGATTGCAAAGTGGTGGAATCTGACCTCTTTGACCCCAGAAAGTCTCAGAACCCTTTTAATAATTAGTGGGTGGAGAAAAAAAAAGTCCAAAAATTAAATAAAAATGGGAGCAGAGGTTAAAAAAAAAAAAGAAGAAAAGATTTGAACTAATTGCTGACCTCAGAGTGGCATTAATAAAGAGAGATAACCCATTTCCCCACTGAGGACGAGCACTTGGCAGTCAGGTCCCCACAAGCAGCCCAACCTTTGAGATTGTGACTTTTGTAGAAGCATCAGTGGAAAAGTGCATCACGGCTGTTTGATCAATTGCGTGAGGCCGTCGGGGCTTGTATTTGCACCAACAAAGCTCGAACGCTGTCGACGAACATCTGACAGTATTTTTTTGGAAATGTGACTTGGCTCTAATTGCAGTCAAAGTCTCTCAGACTGTAATTTGCGGTGCGCTCAGTAAACATACAAGCATTAGCTTTTATTAATAACATACAAAGGTAGCATTTAAAGGGTCTGGGTGCAGCCCCAGAAAGATAAGTCAATAGTTGCACGGAAACTATTCAACCATTCGGTATATATGTATTTTTGTTAGCTATGAAAACCACTAGCGCTTGGGTCATTTAATTTATGTGAATAGTTAGGGGTTTAGTACCTCCCCAATAGGCTTGTGTCAGACATGCTCTTGAGCTGACCCAGAAGATGAAGCTGTGCTTTGATAGTTTTATGTTCCAGTCTTCTCTCGATCTCTCTTTTCTGTTTTTCACCCCGTCTCTGTCCAGCAGGCCGTTTCTGTTCTATGCTGACCACCTCTATATCATCTGGTTCAGATCAGCAGTGCATCAGCTTCTCAGTAGGTCCACCACATTCCTCAGTAAAAACCCATTCTTTCACCCATTGTTCAAAGAACAAGTTACTTGTTAAGAGTAAGAGAGAAATATTAGTGTCTCGTAAAATATCAGGGTCGGTTCAGAAACACGACTTGGTCCAGATGTCATTTCACTCCAGTAAGAAGTTGGGTTTGATGGTTGAACCACCAACAAAACCTTGATAGATGAGGGCTACCCGTCACAGGCCATAAGCTGGTTTTCTTTTTGATTTCCTCGTGCAGATCCTCCTGGTTCACAGCTAACACTACATGTTGGAGCTGGAGTCTCAAGCTGGAGTCTGGGAGGAAAGGGGTTGAGAAAAGGACGGAAGATAGCACTGACTAACCTTCCAGGTCTGAGTAAATAAATGTGTTATGTCTGGTTGACAACTTTGTTTCCCCCAAGGCCACAGATGCATTTCTCTGGAAAAAAAAAAATCTCATTGTCTGAGTCATCCTTGGCATTCTCAGACAGGTTTGGTGCTCTGCACCTTTCAAAGTGTGCAGTCTGAGGCCTTGCTGTCGTGGCTCAGTCCTCTTTCAGTGTTGGTCTTTGAACTGCGAGCAGATCCTTTGAGAAGCCTGAACGTTTTCTCCGTCGACACCTGATCCCTGGCTTTGGCGAGACGAAAGGCTCTCGCGTTCGAGAGTCTCGTCAGTATTTTGTCCGCCAGTCTTATCGTGCATTTCAGGCCTGGAGAGCTCAAGACCAAACATTCTTCTGGAATGGAAAAGTACACATGGCCCTTCACATGCAGCAGAGGAGCATACTCCACCAGATACATGAAGTATACTCCACCAGATACATGAAGTATACTCCACCAGATACTTCACAACATGAAGTATACTCCACCAGATACTGCACAACATGAAGTATACTCCACCAGATACTTCACATGCAGCAGAGGAGCATACTCCACCAGATACTGCACAACATGAAGTATACTCCACCAGATACGGCACAACATGAAGTATACTCCACCAGATACATGAAGTATACTCCACCAGATACTTCACATGCAGCAGAGGAGCATACTCCACCAGATACTGCACAACATGAAGTATACTCCACCAGATACTGCACAACATGAAGTATACTCCACCAGATACTGCACAACATGAAGTATACTTCACCAGATACGGCACAACATGAAGTATACTCCACCAGATACTGCACAACATGAAGTATACTCCACCAGATACTTCACAACATGAAGTATACTCTACCAGATACTTCACAACATGAAGTATACTTCACCAGATACGGCACAACATGAAGTATACTTCACCAGATACTTCACAACATGAAGTATACTCCACCAGATACTGCACAACATGAAGTATACTCTACCAGATACTGCACAACATGAAGTATACTCTACCAGATACTGCACAACATGAAGTATACTCCACCAGATACTGCACAACATGAAGTATACTCTACCAGATACTTCACAACATGAAGTATACTCCACCAGATACTGCACAACATGAAGTATACTCCACCAGATACTGCACAACATGAAGTATACTCTACCAGATACTGCACAACATGAAGTATACTCTACCAGATACTTCACAACATGAAGTATACTCCACCTGATACTGCACAACATGAAGTATACTCTACCAGATACTTCACAACATGAAGTATACTCCACCTGATACTGCACAACATGAAGTATACTCTACCAGATACGGCACAACATGAAGTATACTCCACCTGATACTGCACAACATGAAGTATACTCCACCAGATACTGCACAACATGAAGTATACTCTACCAGATACTGCACAACATGAAGCATACTCCACCAGATACTGCACAACATGAAGTATACTCCACCAGATACGGCACAACATGAAGTATACTCTACCAGATACTGCACAACATGAAGTATACTCTACCAGATACGGCACAACATGAAGTATACTCCACCAGATACTGCACAACATGAAGTATACTCCACCTGATACTGCACAACATGAAGTATACTCTACCAGATACTGCACAACATGAAGTATACTCTACCAGATACTTCACAACATGGAGTATACTCCACCTGATACTGCACAACATGAAGTATACTCCACCAGATACTTCACAACATGAAGCTGCACGCTTTGTCCTTGTTTAGAATGGATCGGCGAATGATTATATGCAGTATTGTGCGTGTTTGAGAGTGCTTGCTGAAGAGCTTCTCTTGGGTTGCCTGAGAGAGAGAGAGAGAGAGAGAGAGAGAGAGAAAAAGAAAAAGGGAAAGAGGGGAGATGGGCCCCGTCGTGAGCCAGATCTTCCTGGGAGATTATCCCAGTGCTGAGGCATTTTTCCATCCATGAAATTTCCCGTAAATCTTTTCAAAATTGTTGGATATCGACGTTATCCGAACCCTTATCAGGATGTTATTAGGGCTTGTGTGGTCCATTAGGTTGGGGAAAGGGGCAAATAAAAATTGCCGCCTGGCGGTCTGTGTCTTTCCTCCTTTTCTCTTTCTTTCTTTCTTTCTTTCCTTCTTTCCGTCGTGAGCGCTTCACCCATTTTCCCCCCTCTCTCCCGTCTCGTACACATTTATACCCAGTTAAGCGTTTTTATATCTTCTCAGGGCCAATATGCTCTGGCCTTGTGGATTTGTGGAGCTACTTTACGCACAGTGGCAAAAGAAACAACAGGCAGATCTACTCCCTGGGGCCAGGCTTGTGTGTGTGTGTGTGTGTGTGTGTGTGTGTGTGTGTGTGTGTGTGCGCGCAGGTAACGGGATAGTGGCAGGGGAGGGATGAGATCCGGGAGTGGGGATTGGCGAAGAATCCCCAGGCAAGTATCAAACTTCAAGAGCCGTATTAGTGTCGGATTCCACAAAAGTGCATCTTAGAATGCGCGCTCTCTCTCCCTCTCCTTCTCTCTCTCTCTCACCGAGCAGCCTCAAACAAATCAACAACACAGATGATCAACTGGGTTCAAATACAACCACCACCCCCCCCCCACACACACACACACACACACATCCCTCAGCACCCTTCTCTTGGTCCTCTTTGAAAAGAAAATGACTTTAAAATGGAAACAATTTAGGGTATTAGATGTGGAAAGCACGCATACGTGTCCTGGCGGGCATGGTGCATACGCACGCAAACCACTTAACTGAAAAATCTGTGAGATTCAGCAACAACTGAAGAGGTCGTTTTCTTTTTTTTTTCTGATATTAAACAATGGCATACATAACATTCATCACGTCACAAATTCTTGCAATAGCGCATTTTTTTTCCCCAAAATATTTCTTGTCATAACATATCTGAACAGATTGCAGCTTGTATTTGGTCTGTTAATAGAGAGTAGAGTTGAGATCAGGCCCTGCTCATCTAGCTCAGCAAGACAGGCTTAGGATGATACAAAAGATAAGCCCAAAGACACAAAGATGCGCACACACACACACACACACACACACACACACACACACACGAAGAGGACTTCCGCCACTTGGCTCGTGTGTTTTGGTGAGAGAGAGAAAGAGAAAGAAAGATGGGGAGAGAGAGAGAGAGCAGGAAATGAGGGCCCTTTGTGTAGCGATACCTGGCAGACATGTTCTGCATGTGTCGTCTTGCCTCTTGGCGAGCGCAGACCACCAGGCCCTTGGAATGCCTTCGGTCCAGGAAATCTGTTTTATTCTCTGTAATGCTGCGTCCAAAGCCCTGTGCAATCCCACTCGAGCCCGAGCCCCAGCCCCAGCCCCGCTCGACTCCCCTCACCAGGCCCTCTGCCAGGGCCCCGCGGACCCAGACGGACAAAGAGGTGCACAGCAGAGGAGCAGTGCAGTGTCAGCTACTTAACCTTAGCCTGGGTCCAGACCATCCCACCCCGTCCCCACGACCGGAGCACGCATACGAAAGAGTGAGGTTTAAGCACATACAGTGCTACGCATTGTGCATTGACTGCTGCTACCAGATGAACAGTGAGCATTTGTCCAAAAAACTATGGTACATTTAGATAAGCCCATATTAGCAACTGAACAGGCCATAGGAAGAACCATCAGGAGGATCTAGATCTGGAAGGCCTCTGTGAGGAGAGAAAAGGGGGGGGACAGATACCAGTCTGCAACATTATACCCACACATTCTCCCAACGCAGCCAGCACCAGCAGATGGAGTGAGGCATCATTCTTCACCTGGGAGGACCCATCCCTTCGCCGTCCCCCGGCTGTGGTCCAGAGGAGACCACCTTCCGCCCGGCTGCGGAGGAAGAATACCCCCATTGTGCGCCCCCCGAGAGCCCCAGGAGTGCCACACTCCTCGCCGGGATCCTGACACCACATTAAGAGGCGCTTACAGGTGGATTATGTGGTACGTTTTCAGGATTTGAATAAAGCACTCGGCCGGGGGTTGGAAACATTCGAGAGGCTCCGCCGTGGTATTGGAAAAGAGGCAAAAAAACAAGCACCCGATTCTGTGCAGCTTCTAAGAACAGATGAGCTTTTATTAAGGGGAGATAGTTATGTAGCATGCATGTAAGGAAGCTCGTAGTATGGCAATCTATATCCTGAACTGGCAGAGTCCTAGTCAGCAGGGACTCAAGTTACCCATAGAGAGTTCGAAACCAGTTCCTCCTCCGTTGCTTTTGTTTCCTGTCAGGACTGGAAAAAATATCTCCATATCTGAGGTCTGGTTTCTGACACTAATCCTGACACCCAGTAGCCCTTTTCGCTGAATCATCCCCATCCCAAACATGATACGACTAAAAGGCCATAGTTCCTAATGCCTGTATATTGTAGAAGCCCCCGCCCCCCCCTTTTGTTTTGTCCTATCTTATCTCTGCTACTGTTCCGCCATTTATGAACCAGACACTGGGTTCTCACTGCTGTGTGGGTTCTCACTGCCTTGTGGGTTCTCACTGCCTTGTGGGTTCTCACTGCTGTGTGGGTTCTCACTGCCTTGTGGGTTCTCACTGCTGTGTGGGTTGCCGTTTGAAACAAAAAAAATCAACATTTGTTCAAGTTGCGCAACCGATAATGTGTTAACTTGAAATAGTTTATTTATCCTATTAGCAGTCCTTTGTGAAATCACTGCGCCTGTGGCTCCCGACACAAGACTTTCCTAAACGAAACCCTACCGACCCTAGGAGTGGTGGGTAGTGTCTCTTGGCCGAGGCCCTTTTGGAGTTGGACCATCACTAAATCATCTCCAACAGTGGACCCGGGCCTCATGCTGCTGCGGCGGGGGCGGGGGCGGGGGCGGGGGCGGGGGCGGGGGCGGGGGAGATGGTAAAGGAGGGCCAGACGGCCTTCCAGCGGCTGCCAGTGGAAACAGCTCTGCAGAACTGAACTGAACTGTGGCCCTCTAAGGTTGACTGGAATTTCAAGTGGATAGATAGTCTCTCTCTCTCTCTCTCTCTCTCTTCCTCTCTCTCCCCCTCTCTCTCTCCGCTCTACAAACATACTCTTAACCTCTCTCTCTCTCTCTCTCTCTCTTCCTCTCTTCCTCTCTCTCTCTCTCTCTCTGTCTCTCTCTCTCTCTCTCTCTCTCTCTCTCTCTCTCTCTCCCCCTCTCTCCACTCTACAAACATACTCTTAACCTCTCTCTCTCTCTCTTCCACTCTTCCTCTCTCTCTCTTCCTCTCTTCCTCTCTCTCTCTCTCTCTCTGTCTCTCTCTCCCTCTCTCTCTCTCTCTCTCTCCCTCTCTCTCTCTCTCTCTCTCTCTCTCTCTCTCTCTCTCTTTGTCATTGAGTCTCCCAATGTGCATGTAAACAAACTGAAGAGGCTATGTTGTTAGCGGATGTGTCGTTAGCCCTCGAGGCAGTCCCCCAGAATAGGGGAGGAGTATTGCTGCACTTTGTTTTCTAAACAAGTCACAGTAATTCCACAAGAATGTTTCTCACAGCGGGTGCAATCGATTGGATCTTGTGGTTAAAAGTGAAGGGAAGAAGTGGTCTCGGGCAACGGAACAAAACGTGTTCAGATTTTGACAGTTGGGTTTAACCCCCCCACCCCGTGTGTTTTGATCTTTGATTGGCAAATAATGTAAGTGCGACAGGAAGTTCCTGGGGGTATTCTCACGCACGCAGGGGGCGGAACCAACTCCCAGGTCGACAGCGCCCTCCGAGATCTTCTCATGTATTTATCGACTGGAGAGGGCGCGGGGTCCCGTCCTAAATCCTGGCAGCCTGAGAAATGGAAGCATTTCAGATGCTCCTAGTGAACTGTCCTCCGGGGCAGACCCATAACTAATCTCTTTCATCTCCGGTCGCTGGGAGGGAGAAAGCAGAGCTGTCCCTCCTCCAAGATCTTGCCTCTGTTAAATAGATCACCTTGGGGGGATGTACCCCCCTTCCCTCCCTCCCTCCCTCCCTCCCTCCCTCCCTCCCTCTCTTTCCCTCTCCTTTCCTCCCCCCTTCTCCTTCTCCCTCTTCCCATCCCCTCTCTCCCTCCCTCCCTCCCTCCTGTCCTCTTGCTGGGCTGCCTTCCCTTTGGCTTTCCCCTTTTCCTTCCTTCCTCAATTCCTCCACTAATAGCTCCCTTGTTCCTGCCGAGCAGGAGCTGCCAGTACAGCGGTCATTGGGGGAAGATTCATTAGAGGCTGGGTAATTGTAAACAGGCAGAGAGGCAGAAGCAAACCCTGATGCCCAGACCAGTAAGGTTCAGAGACAGCCTGGTCAGGAGTAGGGGACAGGGCAGGCCACCCTCTCTCTCCCTCTCTTTCTCTCTTTCTCTCTCCCTCTCTTTCTTTGAATTGTATTCATTGTTACTCTGTTATGTCATTCAGATATAGGTTTGAAAAGTTGTTGAATAGTTTTCTTTCTTTCTTTTTTTCTTTCTTTGTCTGTCTCTTTCTTGAACTATAATTCCCATTTCCCACCTTCATGGATTCATCCGCAGTGCTGTTTATAAATTATTTTAAGGAATATGGTCTTAAAAGATGTGTGTAATGCACTAATGTTATGGATGTGCAGTGTGATATTCAGTATAAAGTGTCTGATTTCTTACTGAAGTTAGAGTTAATGTAGAAAGTGAGAAGCAGATAGGGGGGTGGGTGGGAGGGTCAGGGGTAATTAGATACCCATCAACCTCTCTGACTTTCTGGAAAGTTGCCTTGGCGACAGGAAAATGTGGTGTTGACGAGCGGTTACAGTAAACATGGCTACAAAATGCCACAGGGGACAGGCAGGAAGGAAGGTGTCGTGTTCCACTGTTACCAGGCAGCGCTAGGCAACCGGCCCTACTTAATAATAGGCATTTATGACATTGTTGTGTACAGTTTGTAGTCAGGATTGAGGTCAATCACATTTTGTTATATTCTGCCTTTCTTTCTTTTCGTCTCTTTCTTTCTTTTATTCCTTTCTTTCACGAGTACTACTTGTTGAGTGTTGTTTGCGGGTTGTTGTAGTATTGGCTCCTCGGATCTGTGTGTATTCTCCAGGCTGTGTTCTGAATAATAACCGCCTCCACTGAGTCATCAGCTAGGCATGCTACCAACCAATAATGTAATCTCCTGTGTGCGCTCCAGTTGCTCGTATATACAGGGAAATAATAGACTTGAAAGCGCTGATTTTTTTTATTTTTTTTTTGTCTCGTGAAGAGAACCCAAATAAAAACAGCAAGGGGAAGAGAGGGCTTAGAGGAATGACATTAATGTCCTCACATCCTGTGTTATGCTACAGCCCTGCAACATGGGAGTGTTTACAGTCCTTCTCTATCCCTCTCCTTTGAGGGAACTGTATACACG
Source organism: Clupea harengus (assembly GCF_900700415.2). Lineage (NCBI taxonomy): Eukaryota > Metazoa > Chordata > Actinopteri > Clupeiformes > Clupeidae > Clupea > Clupea harengus. The sequence goes on along the minus strand of NC_045171.1, from coordinate 23,490,604 downwards.
GGTAAACACTCTGCACTTGAGTTTAGAGTTGTGGTAACCGGTGTTGACTTCTTCTGCATGCAGGCATGCCTGCTTACACTCACTGGATCTTCAAGGGTATTTTGAAAAAAAAAAAAAAAAATGTTATACGTTGTCTCGAATGTTTGTGCTGTGGCTGTCATGTATTTCTGTCATCTTTTTTTTTTTTTTCTTTTTTTTTTTTGAGTGTCTCACACAATGGCAAACTTTACAGAATCAGATTTCATTTGCATGGCAAGAAATGAAACTAAACAGAACACACAAATAAAACCACGCAAGCCAGTCACTGACATGTAAAAAAAAAAAAAAGATGAAGAATGGCAAACTATACGATTGTTGCACAACACCCACCACAGATTGGGATTGCATGGTTTGATTCCAGGCTCAGAAGTATGACGAGCCAACATAAGACGAGCCCCCCTGCTGTACTGGGAGGTCTCCTCAGGACACCCCCCCCCCCCCCCCCCCCCCCCAATCCACCCATCCAGACCCCACCAAACAGCATGCAGCTAGCGCTCGCGGGAGACACGGTGCAGCCGAGCGTGAAAAGAAAGGGCTCAACTGTTTTTGCCCCGGCCGCGCCGGCCGCTCGCGTTACCCCAGAAACGCTCATTTTGTGCGCTGATTATGGTGTACGGTTTCTCCAAAAGACAAACAAAGACCTCTAAATACAGTACGGCCAATTGGTAGAATCCTGAATCGGGGCGGAGGAAACAGAAAAGAAACCAATTAGGAATCGGAAGCCACTAATTAAAAGCTCCGCGCTCGACAGATTGCATCAATTTTATTTGTTTTTTTTTTTGTGCCTGCTTTTGGGCCCTCTGTTTTCGAGCCAGGGGTTGCACTCCAGCGTGCATTCTTTTTTGGTACGAGCTTGCGGGCCAACTGCTTTTATGCTCAAAAAATCCCAAAAATGCAACTGTTGAGCACTGAATGATCTGCTGGCGTGAGGTTAGTGAGATTAAGCGCTCTCAGAAAGCATTATGTGCCCTGTAGTTTCTCGTCCATGCAGTGGCTCCATGGTTTGAAGTGTCTTATCGCGCTCCTGCCAATGTTATTTTTGCAGTGTGTTACAAATGGTCCATTTGACAATGCTCAGGTGGGTTAGTGGTTAACCAGCGCTTCAGTTCACGAACAGAAGCCACTCGGAGCTTCAGAAACAGAAAAAGGATCAGAGTTGCTTTTTTTTTTTTTTGCTTTAAGTAATTCCAGTGGTTTCTACAAATTATATCTGTAAAGACCACACATTTTGTTTCAACCTTCTCAGCATGAAATGAGGAGAAAAGTGAATTTGGCGAGATATTTACCTAACCCCGTTCAAGGGGTTGACACATTCATGAGTATAATTCTGTTGATGTGTGTCCATTATACATTAGTGGGCATGAGGTGACTATAGTCTTATTTTTATTTCTAATGTTCTCACATAATTGGTGGCCTGTAACATCTCTTCCTAAAAAGACCAAATGTTTTTTACATGATGTTTTTACTGAACAGAAACATGGGACCTCTCAGCCTGAAGGATGACAGTTCCGTGTACAGCGGAACGTTTACATCGTGCGAAGCCTGTGTCGTTAGAAAGAGCCGTAAAACGTTGCTCTGAATTGGGTGTAGCGTTTTCCAGCGAAATTTGCTCGGCAAAAACCTTTCCCAGGTCTGGAAAGATGGCTCCACATTTTAACGGCCCGAACGGGGGAAACGAGGGGACGAGGGGTAGGAGCGTCTCTCGGGGGTTGAGGCAGAGACGATGGCGATGATTGGAAGTGTTCCCCCGAGCTCAAGCCTCGGACGTTCAGACAAAACCACACGCCAACAGCGCCATCCCATAATATTGTCTGCGCTTCGCAGGGCCGACCTTGGAGCCACATGGAGTCAGCCTTGGCATCCCCCCCGCCATGACCCCCCCCCCGCCATGACCACCCCCCCGCCATGACCACCCCCCCCCCCCACCATGACCACCCCCACCATGACCACCATGACCACCCCCCGCCAACATGTCCTCGGGCCCGCCGGCGTTTCCTTCCCAAGGAGACGCGCTTTAAGGAGGGGTGGGTGGGGAGGGAGGGTCGGGCGACAAACCTTTTTTTTTTCTTTTTTTTTTTTTTCCTCTTCTTCTTTCCCTCAATGATGGAGAGACAGAAAAAGAGAGAGGAAATAACTGAGACCTTGTAACTTCCCTTTCATTTCTCCCTAATGGCTTTCCCAGGCCCAGACCAGAGAGGGACGGCTTGGATTTTTCCTGTATGCTACACCTTGGCGCGCAGGAAATGTACAAAACAGGACAGCACATCACAATTCATTTCTTCAGACAGGCCTTTTTTTCCCCTTTTCATTTTGTTCTATCTTTCTCTCCCTGTCTCTTTTGGAGAGCCAAGGCAAACATCTTAATTTGCACGTCATCTGCAGGGTATCGTCGATTCACAACATTCATCCATCTTGGGCCTAACTACTGATCACCATCTTTCACTTCCAATACAGGGGTGTGATCCATCTAGCATTTAGACCTAAAGTCCCAAGAACACAAAGTATGGAAAGTTCTTAGCTACACTTTTTTACGCTGTCTTTTTTTTTTGCCCTTGGAGAGTATTATTGTTGCCAGTGTAGTTGAAGGCAACCTAATCTTGACTGTAATAAACTGTGATATTCTGTAGTAGGATTGGATACCTCGGCACATGTACCGTTTTCACGGGAAACGATCAAAAATAGTACGTGCCGAGATGCACAAACCTTTTTAATTGTTATTCCATTCACTGCGTTTAGGATCGTCTCTCGGCCAGTCTCTCCACTTTTTGGAGTCTTCCAGTCATGCTCTGTTTCCCATTTCCCCTCAGCATTTAGTCAGTAGTGGTAGTAGTTAGTAGTGCCTAGTCATTCTCAGCAGGCACAACCCCTTTGCCAATGTATTATTCAGCTGCGACAAATACAGTGGCCTGATTCCCAGACCAAAGACTACAGAGGAGTGAGTGTGTGTGCACTAGGACCGCTCGGACGGCAGGCCTGCGGGTCGGTCGGCGCATTGTTACGGTGCGGGGAGCGCCGAGGATGGATACAGAGGTGACTCTGTGCTGTGCCTGCCTCTGTGCCTGCAGTCACCACCGGCCCATTGAAAGGCTGCCCAGTCCCGGATCAATGATGGCCGTTGTCCACCGTGCCAAACGCTGTTTGCATGCCTTTTTGAATTGGTCTTAATTTTTTTGTTCTTTGGAGTTTTTTTTTTTTTTTTTTTTTCTTCTCCTACTTTGTCTTTTCTCTCTCACTCCCTCTCTCTTTTTGACAATGGTTGAAAGGGGTCCTTCTTTTGAGAATGGTGCCCGTTGCGTAACCAAGGCCAACAGTCAGGGGTAAATAATTAACAGATCAAATTTGTTTCATATTTGCCCTCATTTTCCTGGTGGATTCCCACCGATTTCTCCCTCTTTCTCTCCTTCTCAGTACAGTGCGGTACATTGTGTAGTGCGGGGGTTATTCACAGGAGAAGGGCTGCTTTCAACCATGTCTGATGGTGCAGTGGCAGCTTCCTCTCTGTGTGTGTGTGTGTGTGTGTGTGTGTGTGTGTGTGTGTGTGTGTGGTGTGTGTGTGTGTGTGATCAGCAGCTTCCTCTCTGTGTGTGTGTGTGTGTGTGTGTGTGTGTGTGTGTGTGTGTGTGTGTGTGTGTGTGTGTGTGTGTGTGTGTGTGTGTGTGTCAGTATTGGTGGTGGTGGAGAGGAAATTTGATTTAAGTAGTCCTGCGGTTGTGTTCATATTCAGTGAAAGTCTCAGATTCTCAATGACTTGAGTGTGAGGGAATTATATACGTACAAGGAATAATAATATTATGTTATTTATACGCAGCTGACTAATATTGCATGAAGACTGACTAAAGAATGAAGAAAACAAGAAAAGTATTGAGGAGTATGGAGACTTTTTTTTTCATTTTTTTTTTAGACTTAACATCTCCATAAAAATCGTAGCATATTCAGAAAGACCCCTGTCTTTCAGTGACTACGCCGGGTGAAGCTTATGCTATGAACTCATGTGTGGTTTCATTGTTGGGCTTCCTTCCCTTTGGCCGGGGTCTGAGCTAATAACCACATCTTCATTGGGCTTTTGTGTGATGGTGTGTTTTAGGGAAGCTCTGGGGCCAGATGGATGATGACTGTTCCTACTGTAGCTGCAGGCGTCCGTGGGGTTCTCACCATGCAGCACAGCTGGGGCTGGCTGAGGCGTTGTTCTCCGATTGCATTCAGCTTCACTGGATGGAGCCGCTCCTTTAGCCTACGCAGCTACATTTTGTGTACCATTCATTTGTGCTCCATGTTCACAGAATGCTGCTGTTCCTGTCTCTCGCTTCACCTCAAAGCCTTTGCTCTCACACAGAGGTGGCAGGTTACACGCAGGACACATATACACGCACACACACACACACACACACACCACACAGAGACACCCAGACACACACGCCCTGGCGGGAACTGCAGTGGAGAGACGGAAGTGGGTGGTGTAATTACACTAGGGTTGTGTGTAGCTTGTTGTCCTCTGCACCTGTCATTGTCCATAGATGGGCTGTTATCACGTTCTGCGGGCATGTTGTGTGGCGCCCCTGTGGAGCTTTTTGGGCCAGCTACAGTTTCCCTTCGCTGTGTGTGTGTGTGTGTGTGTGTGTGTGTGTGTGTTTCCTTTTTTCCCCCAGCCTTTTCTCTTCTCTTTTTTTTGTCTGACAATCAAGGAGGAATTATCTTCTTTCCGGAAAAAAAAAAAACCTGAGGCAGCCCACTAATTTTAGATTGACTTGATTGAGCCTGGGAGGCCGAGGGATCAGACCCACATCCGTTGAAAACCAGCGGATGGCTAATTCTAACCATAACACAGTTAACATGTGTTTTGCTCTCCTTGCAAACACTGGATTGGAGACTAGCTCTTTCTCTCTCTGCTCTCTGCTCTCTCTCTCTGCTCTCTGCTCTCTCTCTCTCTCTCTCTCTCTCTCTGCTCTCTCTCTCTCTCTCTCTCTCTTTCTGCTCTCTGCTTCCTCTCTCTCTCTCTCTTCTCTCTTTGCTCTCTTCTCTCTGCTCTCTCTCTCTCTTCTCTGCTCTCTCTCTTCTTCTCTCTTCTCTCTCTGCTCTCCTCTCTCTCTCTCTCTCTGCTCTCTCTCTCTCTTTCTCTCTTCTCTCTTTTGCTCTCTGCTCTCTCTCTCTCTCTCTCTCTGCTCTCTCTCTCTCTGCTCTCTCTCCCTCTCTCTCTCTCTCTCTCTCTCTCTCTCTCTTTCTGCTCTCTCTCTCTCTCTCTCTTGCCTGTCTGTCGTCGGGTTCTGATCCGGCTCTCCTCCCTATGGCTTTTCTGCACCCTCTGTCTGCCGTTGTGGCGCGGCGCGGCGCGGCGTGGCGCGGCGTGGCGCGGTGTAGTGTGCTGTGGTGTGGTGGAGTGCTGTTCTGTTCTGCGCTGTGCTGTGTATATCTGTCAGGGTGTATATATAGCGGCCAGGCCGCTTAAAGCAGAAACCTCAGATGTCTGACGCGGGTCAGCAGTGCACTCTGAAGACCTGGTGACCACGCCAGCCAGCGTGTTCATTACGGGAACGATCTGGCAGGGGTCAGAACATGACCGTGTTTTTTTGTTTTTTTTGTATTGTTCGACGGACCTCTAGCGGGTTTACGAATATATGCTGCAGTTGGAAATAGTTTTGGGACAAGAAGGTTTGACTGAATATTAAAGAGCGCTGTGAAGTTCACGGCCTGCGTTCCCCACATAAGGGCTGTTTTGTTCCCAGGTTGCCGCTCGGAGATAGTGTTACAGATGTGGATGCATAGCGTGGAGTTAAACCCCAGTTTCAACCGCGTTCTCAGTCTTCACAATGAGCTGTTTATCCGTTCGAAAAGAAAGAAACGTGCACTTTTAAACTTCTATAGTCTCACTGTATTTGTCTACTGTTTGTTGACATACAGTTCCTCACAGCCACTATATATATATACAGTATATATATATATATATATATATATATGTTATATATAACATACATGAACATTATATATATATATATATAAAAATGAATATCTGACATTGTGTTTC
>NC_045171.1:23472046-23479546 GCF_900700415.2 Clupea harengus | reverse complement strand
GCGTGAATGTGACTGAATGTGGCTTCAGCGGAGATCTGTGGGTCAACCGTTGAAAAGGGGGGGCGTGGCCGGAGCAGAGTTCAGCGCAGACGTGACATTTTCTCAGTGGTTTTGTTCTTTAATTAATGTTTGTTCATCGTTGCAATCGTTGTTGTGTTTATTTGAAAGAAATATAGCCTTGCAGCCCAAAATACAGGGGAATTTGGGCGATTTGTATGAACAAAATGATGTTTCCGTTTCAAAGGTGCAATTCCGTTTCAAAGTGTTCATTCCACGAATTCCGTCCGTTTTCCGTTATCGCGGAAAATCATTGGCCCTATAGACTAGAGTCTGGTGCCAATACAGCTGATTCACCCTAGATTCTCTTCTGGCTTGACTTCTAATTGAACAACCATATCCATCTGATTTCTGCACTCCTGCTGAATCTGAACTGCTTGCCCTCTCAGCAATTGCTTGGTCAGTGGTGGAGACCCAGGAGGCGGTTGGTCACTGGTGGAGACCCAGGATGCAATCGGTCAGTGGTGGAGACCCAGGATGCAATCGGTCAGTGGTGGAGACCCAGGATGCAGTTGGTCAGTGGTGGAGACCCAGGATGCAGTTGGTCACTGGTGGAGACCCAGGAGGCGGTTGGTCCTGGGCCTGAGCCAGATTAGGGCCGCACTGCACACGTGCGGGTCCCAGCCAGCTAGACGGGGCTTCCTCTGATGCTGAGGCTGCTGGGTAATATCTGTAAGAAACTCCAGATCCTCACCAAAAGGAGGATCACTTAATCACTTAATGGACAGAATAGAAGTGGTCATTCACTGACCCCGGGGCCAGTGGCCAGTGGAGAGCTCTATTTTTAGAGAAGATAGATAAGGGCGTAGGGTCAGTCAGGCACGTCACTCCAGCCCTGTGGAGGCACACACACACATACATCAGCGTGGCTCAGCCAACCGGTCCTCAGCCCTGCTCCTAGGAGTCATCTGGGATCCTTTAGCCGAGCCGGGACGTTATAAATGCTGAGCTCAACTTCTAACCTCGGGGAAGGACCAATAGGCCACTGACTGACTTCAAAGGCCCTTGACTTCAAAAGAAATGGCTCAAGTAGATGGTCATTTGGGATGAAATGAGTGCAGATTGCCCATTTGTCAGAAAGGAAGGTGCATCATGCTTTGTGATGGTGGTAAAGCTATCTTGTTCGGTATTTTGGGGAAGGATTGATTTTTGGTTTAGTTCTTTTGGAAACGTGTGTTTCCAGCATTGGGGGGGGTTGTGTGCTTGATGGCGTCTAATGAGCATTTTTGAGTCGCTAGTCAAGTGGGTTTGAAAAGGGGGCAATCAGATTGTTTGTCTTCGATGTGTGCAGTTATGTCACGGACAGGCCTACAATCTCTCATTTTTATCCCTCTCTTCCTCCAACACACTCACTCTCTCGCTCTTCTCTCTTTTCCTCTTGGTCTGTTTCAAATCCTGCAGTGTCTTCCTGGTTTTTGTCTTTCACACATGCTCTCTCTCTCTCTCCCCCTCTGTCCCTCTCTCTCTCTCTCTCCCTCCCTCTCTCTCTCTCTCTCTCTCTCTTCTCCTCTGTCCCTCTCTCTCTCTCTCTCCCTCTGTCCCTCTCTCTCTCTCTCTCTCTCTCTCTCCTCTCTCTCTCTCTCTTCCTCTGTCCCTCTCTCTCTCTCTCTCTCTCTGTCCCTCTCTCTCTCTCTCTCTCTCTCTCTCTCTCCTCTCTCTCTCTCTCTTCCTCTGTCCCTCTCTCTCTCTCTCTCTCTCTGTCCCTCTCTCTCTCTCTCTCTCTCTCTCTCTCTCTCTCTCTCTCTCTCTTCCTCTGTCCCTCTCTCTCTCTCTCTCTCTGTCCCTCTCTCTCTCTCTCTCTCTCTCTCTCTCCTCTCTCTCTCTCTCTTCCTCTGTCCCTCTCTCTCTCTCTCTCTCTCTGTCCCTCTCTCTCTCTCTCTCTCTCTCTCTTCTCTCTCTCTCTTCCTCTGTCCCTCTCTCTCTCTCTCCCTCTCTCTCTCTCTCTCTCTCTCTCTCTCTCTCTCTCTCTCTCTCTGTCTCTCTCTCTCTCTCTCTCTCTCTCTCTGTCTGTCGACGCTAGTGTGTCTACCATGCATTCCTCTCCTCTCTATCAGGCCCTGGCCCCAGGAAGTGGCCCAATTTCAGCGTAAACACCACGTAGGGGCGAAGCTCCAATTAGTGCAGTCGGGCTGGGCCGCTCCAGTGACCATAACCCCCCCCACGCACACACACACACACACACACACACACACACACACACACACACACACACATACACTCAGGGGTAAGGTAAAAGGGGGGGTGGTTGAAGTGATGAATGGAACCCCTCTACACACACACACACACAAGGGGGGAGAGTATGACAGAGCGAGGGATGGACGGAAGGCCGGAAGGCAAACAAACACATGAATAATTAAGATTCCACAGCACAATGGTGCGATGGCTTCCATCGCTCCGGCCTGCATGCTTTGAAGTCAGTCCTCTCTTGTGTTCCTGGGCCTCCCCTCTGACCTGCGGAGGATACCGCAGTGTGCGTTGATCTTTTGTGTGTGAGCCTCACACACAGTCACACGCTGTCACACACACACACACACTTCACACACACAGTCACACGCTGTCACACACACACACACACACACACACACACACACACACACACCTCACACACGCGGTCACACACTGTCACACACACACACACCTCACACACGGTCACACGCTGTCACACACACACACACACCTCACACACCTCACACACGGTCACACACACACACACCTCACACACTGTCATACACACACACACACAAGCTGACCCACTTGGGAGGAGACAACAGGAAGTATGCCTCTTCTGAGGGCCTGCGTCTCGCAGCCCCCCCGACACTGCGCCCTGGTCTCAGAAGTCAGTTTGTGATTGACATGCCGGCTGTGTGTGTGTGTGTGGCGCTGAAATGCGTTTTCACAATCCAGGTCGCTGTGCAGAGGAAGACACATCCTCAAACCTCACGCGTCTCAGACACGTATCTGTGTCCGCGCTGCTCTGCGAAGGAGATGGAGGAGAGGAGGAGGAAGATGCTCTCTCCATGAAAGGACATCTGCCTGTCTGCGGTGTGAGTTGTGAGGGGAAGTATGTGGGTCTGGGGCTATGATGAAATGGCTGTAAAGAAAAAGACTGCCTCTCTGCCTGCTCTCTTCTCCACACGGCTTCCTATTTTGGCTTGGTTTGTAATTGAACAGCCATATCCATCCTATTTCTGCATTCCTTCTGAGTGTTTGTGTGTGTGTGTGTGTGTGTGTGTGTGTGTGTGTGTGTGTGTGTGTGTGTGTGTGTGTGTGTGTGTGTCTGTGTGTGCAGGCCAATTCTGAACTGACTGCCCTTTGAGCAAGCACTTTCAGGAGCTCTACAGTAACACGTACACAAACATACACACACACACACACACACACACACACACACACACACACACACACGCACACACAATACAGGGTAGTAATGTAAAGTTTGACAGGAAAAATTGTGGTCAGGAAAGAATAGAAAAAAGAACAGTTATGGTTCATACATCATGGGTCCATTCCATGGGTCCCTCTAAACTTTATTGTCTCTGCTCCATTCAGCTGGACCTGGAGACTGGGTGCCACTGCTATTTGTGTTAGGTGTGATTTACAGGTGACACCTCCTGTGTGTGTGTGTGTGTGTGCGTGCGTGTGTGTGTGTGTTTGTGTGTGTGTGCGCATGTGCGTGTGTGTGTGTGTGTGTGTGTGTGTGTGTGTGTGTGTGTGTGTGTGTGGTGTGTGTGTGCGTGCGTGCGTGCGTGCGTGCGTGTGTGTGTTTGTGTGTGTGTGCGCATGTGCGTGTGTGTGTGTGTGTGTGTGTGTGCTCTGGAAAACCCTAAACTGCTCTGGCTGATACTTAGCTGAGACTTGACACTTGAGTGACCTCATCCATTTTAATTGGTCAGGGGAGGCTGAAAAAACAGAGCTGTGTTTGAGAGGACGAGGAAGCTATGGAAAGCACTGGGGTCTGTGTGTGTGTTAGAGTGTGAGTGTTTGTTAGTGTGTGTGTGTGTGTGTGTGTGTGTGTGTGTGTGTGTGTGTGTGTGTGTGTGTGTGTGTGTATAATACAGTGTGGTGTAAGTGGTTATGTGGTGGTAGGGGAGAGTGCTTGATGATGATGATGATGATGGTAGTGAGGGCGATGAAGATGGGGCATAAGAAGGCTGTGCTGTGCTGTGCTGTGCTGTGCTGTGCTGGGCTGTGCTGGGCTGTGCTGGGCTGGGCTGTGCTGTGCTGTGCTGTGCTGTGCTGTGCTGTGCTGTGCTGTGCTGTGCTGTGCTGTGCTGTGCTGTGCTGGGCTGTGCTGTGCTGTGCTGGTTCCCTTCACTTGAGCGGAGCAGTCAAGCCCGAGCCTGAAGCCTGAATGAAAACCCCTCTGAGGCGGGCGGGCGGGCGGGCGGGCGGCCGCTGCGCTCGAGCGGATGATCCCATCCTGTCATAATATGTGATTTGTGGCCGGTGGCCGTCGCCGGACGCATTTAGAGCCGCCACCCGTCCGCCGCTCACACCGAAGCCACTTTATAGGTATCCATAAATTAAAACATCATAAAGCCCGGACGGGCCCAGCCTCCCAGCCTCCCAGCCCGCCAAGCCTGTGTTTGACTGCCTGTCGAGTACATGGTGTGCGGTATGTCTTAAAAAAAAAAAAAAAAAAAAAACATCATTTTTTTTTACTGGTCTGTTTTCTTATTGAAATACCAGAGAAGTGGCCCTTTAGGTTATTTATTTCTTTTTTTTTTTCTTTTTTCATCCTTTCTTTTTTCCTTTCCTTTCGTTTTTTTTTTTTTTTTCTTTTTTTTTTTTTTTCTGGTGTCCAAGCTGGAGCTGTGTGTGGAGCGAAAGAGAGAGAGAGAGAGAGAGAGCTGAGGAGCAGTATTCCATCTGGCTGTCAGGACCGGCTGAGTTACTGCGCTGCGTCCCTCGGAGACGAGCAGGGATGCTCGCAGACAACTGGAAAAACAGTTGAGTCCCCTCAGAACGAGGATGAGTTCTGCTGAACGCCGAAGAGGAGGAAGAACAGGAAGACTCTGAAGAGGAAGGTGGAAAAGGGGAGGGAAAATGAGGGAAGTAGGGAAAACGAATTATTTTTCTTTTGGACAAATGGTAATGTCCCTTCTCCCAACCCCCACTCCCCATCCTACAGGTCTGTTCCATGCATACAATGTGAAATGTCTTAAACAGCATTGGCTTCACTTCACTTAGATTCTTTCCTCCCCTTGTTGTTTTTCTTGTTTTTGTTTGGCTTTCCAGCCGAGTCACCGAGGACTCAAAATAAATATGCAACCCCCCCACCCCCACCCCCACCCCCCACTGATGACTAGCGCTTTATTTAAGAGCCTTTTAGGAGAAGCAAGCGAACACCGCAGATTGTCCCACCTTCTGACATCGACTCCTAATCTCCTAACCAGCTGGTCTCTCCTCCAGTCTCTCGCTCGCGCCTCCATTTCCCTCCTCAGCGACGGAGCGGCGCTATGCGTGGAATGTGGTGAAGCATGTCTTATCTTACACTCTGGGAGGTGGGACGCTCCAATCCACAAAAGGGGGGTAGAAAGAAAAGAAAAAGTAGAAAAAAAATGGCTTCCTTGAAGTCCCGTCATGACACCCAAGATTCATTGTGACAGACAAATGGCCACTTTCAGGGGCAGGCTGGATCCTCTGGTGTCTCAGGGGCAGGCTGGATCCTCTGGTGTCTTTCAGGGGCAGACTGAATCCTCTGGTGTCCTTCAGGGGCAGGCTGGATCCTCTGGTGTCCTTCAGGGGCAGGCTGGATCCTCTGCTGGATCCTCTGGTGTCTCAGGGGCAGACTGGATCCTCTGGTGTCCTTTCAGGGGCAGGCTGGATCCTCTGGTGTCCTTTCAGGGGCAGACTGGATCCTCTGGTGTCCTTTCAGGGGCAGACTGGATCCTCTGGTGTCCTTTCAGGGGCAGGCTGGATCCTCTGGTGTCTCAGGGGCAGGCTGGATCCTCTGGTGTCTCAGGGGCAGACTGGATCCTCTGGTGTCTCAGGGGCAGGCTGGATCCTCTGGTGTCTCAGGGGCAGGCTGGATCCTCTGGTGTCTCAGGGGCAGACTGGATCCTCTGCTGGATCCTCTGGTGTCCTTTCAGGGGCAGGCTGGATCCTCTGGTGTCTTAGCAGACGTAGGCAGCCCTGGTTCCCCCTTTGAAAGATTTACAAGGCCGCAAGTGGCTGAGAATTACAGTAGGGCCGGGCTGTGCAGGGTACAGCCGAGACAGCACAGCACACAGGCAGCACAGCACACAGGCAGCACAGCACGCAGGCAGCACAGCACGCAGGCAGCACATCACACAGGCAGCACAGCACACAGGCAGCACAGCACACAGGCAGCACAGCACACAGGCAGCACAGCACACAGGCAGGCAGGCAGGCAGGCAGGCAGGCAGGCAGCACAGCACACAGGCAGCACAGCACACAGGCAGCATAGCGCAGGCAGGCAGGCAGGCAGGCAGGCAGGCAGGCAGGCAGGCAGGCAGGCAGGCAGGCAAGCAGGCAGGCAGGCAGGCAGGCAGGCAGGCAGGCAGGCAGGCAGGCAGGCAGGCAGGCAGCACAGCACACAGGCAGCACAGCACACAGGCAGCATAGCGCAGGCAGGCAGGCAGGCAGGCAGGCAGGCACGCAGGCAGGCAGGCACGCAGGTCCCTGGCAAAGGGCCCCATGGAGCCGGGGGGGTTATAAATACTGGGGCGAGCAGTAAAGCTGTCACTTCCTTCCTGAGCACAAACGCCATGTCAGATGGAGGGAGGGAGGGAGGGAGGGAGAGAGAGAGAGAGAGGGAGAGAGAGAGGGAGAGAGAGAGGGAAAGAGAGAGAGGGAGAGAGAGAGAGAGAGATAGACAGAGTGGGCTCATTCTATATCTTGTTAATGTTTGACCTCCCTTCCTCCTCTCCCTCCTATCTCCACACTCTTGTCGGGACACACACACACACACACCAAGGGGGCACATACACACCAAGGCTACACAAACACACACACACTCAGACGCACTGGCTTTGGCAGACTTTGCTATCAGTCAGACGTAGCTACCTAACAACTGCCAACTACTCATCACACTATACACCTCAAACTCACACACACACACACACACACACACACACATACACAACACACATGCTAACCCAACCAACACACACATCTCCCACTCCCACTCCTTACCTTGCCCTGACATAGACACACACACACACACACATACATACCTCTGCACCAACAGTCCACCACACATCCACACCCACACACATCCACACACACACACACACACACACCGACACACTTCCACTCACACACATACACATATATTCTCTCACACACACACACACACACACACACACACACACACACACACTCACCGACACACATCCACACACACACACACACGCACTCACGACACACTTCCACTCACACACATACTCATATAGTCACTCTCACACACACACATAAACA
>NC_045171.1:23457046-23469546 GCF_900700415.2 Clupea harengus | reverse complement strand
GGGACCAGAATACAGAAGACTAGGCCAGAGACAGTTGGTGTGGACCGGAGAGAGAGACAGACGCTTAGACCGAGACAGACACCCAGACATTTGGGCTCAGTGAGGGACCGATGGGGAGAGAGGGATGGGGAGAGAAAGGGGGCAGAGAGTGAGAGAGGGAGAGAGAGGGAGAGAGAAAGAGATCCAGACATTTGGGCTCAGTGAGGGACCGATGGGGAGAGAAAGGAGAGAGAGAGAGAGAGAGAGAGAGAGAGAGAGAGAGATCCAGACATTTGGGCTTTGTAAGAGACAGACAGAGAGAGGGAGAAAGAGAGTTAGTGAGTGAGTGAGTGAGTGAGTAAGAGAGAGAGAGAGAGAAACAGAGAAAGATGGAGAGTGAATGAGAGAGGGATGGCGGAAAGAGTGAGAGAGGGATGGAGAGAAATCTAGATGGGTGGAGGGAGGGAGCGAGAGAGGAGTAGATGGTGGAGAGAGCAGTAGATGTGTGGAGAGAGAGAGAGGAGTAGATGTGTGGAGAGAGAGAGAGAGAGAGGGGGAGAGAGAGAGAGAGAGCGCTCCAGCTCCAGCAGGGTGCTCCCATGTCAGCCCCAGGGGTTATCTGATGGTGCCTAACAATGAGCCTGCAGCTTTAGCATCAGGGGCCCATCTCCTGTCTCTTCCGCCGATAAAGCGCTTTTCTCTCTCTACAGCTCTCTCCCCCTATCACTCGCTCATTCACGCACTCTCCCTCTCCCTCGCTCTCTCCCCCTCTCTCTCTCTCTCTCTACAGCTCTCTCCCCCTCTCTCTCTCTCTCTCTACAGCTCTCCCCCTATCACTCGCTCATTCACGCACCTTCTCTCTCTCTCTCTCTCTCTCTGCCTGTCTCTCTCTCTCCCTGTCTGTCTCTCCCCTGTCACATATACTCACACTCTTTTCCTCTATTTCTCTTCCCTGCTAGTGCACACACTCTCTCTCTCTCTCTCTCTCTCTCTCTCTCTCTCTCCCTCTCTCTCTCTCTCTCTCCCTCTCCCTCTCTCTCTCCCCCTCTCTCTCTCTCTCTCCCTCTCTCTCCCTCTCTCTCTCTCTCCCATCCCCTCATCTCCCTCCCCTTGCTGTGCTGGCTTCCCGGCAGACCAGCATGAACTGCACTGCAACCTGGCTGCCGCTGTATGGTGGCTGGAGGGTTGGTGTCTGTGTGTCTGTGTGTGTGTGAGTGTGTGTGTGTGAGTGTGTGTGTGTGAGTGTGTGTGTGTGTGTGTGGGGGCGGGGGGGGGGGGGTTGTGTGGTCTGCTGATGCACCACATTGATAGCCTTAATATCAATGGGCCTGCAGGCATCAGCTTACATCAACATCCTGGCTGCTGGGAGGGGATTAGCCGGGCCCAGGGCCTTTTTATAGCCGCTCTACCTGTATTGATGTGTGAGAGGAACTTAATCATGTCCACTGAGAGCCTCACCGCTCTCTCCCCGTGCTCCTCTTCTTCCGGACACAAAGGCGCTTTGATCTCCCCCCGCCCCCCCCTCCCCCAACCCCCCCCCCCCCCCACCCCACCCCCTACCCTCCGTGTCGCTCTGTTCTGTTTCATGTTTTGTTTGGTTTTGTTTCTGGCTTGTTCGGTTCTGTTCTGTTCTGTTTTTGTTCCGTTCCGTTCTTTTCTCTTTTTTACGAGTCCTGCTTGTCGTCTGTTGTTCTTTCAGAAAAAGGCAGTGAGGATGGGAAGGGGGTCCAATTTGTTTTGTTTTTGTTTTGTTTTTTCACTTTGTTGTTATTATTATTATTTCTTGACCTTATGATTTCACGCGACCTGGATGGAAACAGTGTTGAAAAAAAACCAGGGCATAAAAAAATGGTTTTAAATTCATCCCTTATGCCTGAATGCAGCCATTGTTTTGGTCAATGAGCTTTTGCTGTGTAAGGCTCCGGAAGAATCCGAGTGTTGTCTTTGCTGAAGGCAGCATGAACTCGTGTTGTCCCAGCGAGTTGTTTTAGACAGACCTTGCACAGATCAGAGAGCCAAACAATGGAGGACTTTCAGGCCGCTACGTCCGAGCGGGAAAGATAGGATTTACCGTAAGCTCGGCGGCGCATAATAGTAACGGGCTGTGTCACGTGCGGTTTTTAGCCAAACAAGGCCTGACTGCTGCGTCGCCGGTCTAAGAGGTGGTCAGTGGAGAGGGGACACACACACACCAGGTTGTGTCTCTGTGTGTCATGGGCCGCTCACACAACTTACACATGCGCACATACACACGGCACGTGACACGTTTGTCTGCGGATCTCTCTCGCTCTTTTCCTTCTTTCTTTCTTTCTTTCTGTCTTACTTTCTTCATCCCTCCAAAACATTCCTTCTGTTTCTCTATCTGTGTCTGGGTCTCTTTCCTGTCTCTTTAAAGTACATTTTCATTTCATACATAGTTTTTCAAAAAGCATTTCTGTGTATGTTGTCTTCTTTGGCTCTTTCCCTCACACGTGCATTTAAGTGTGTGTGTGTGTGTGTGTGTGTGTGTCTAAAGGGAAAGAGAGAAAGACACAGACGCAGCAGACGTGTACCTGCAGCTCAGGGATGAATGGTACTTCCTGCTATTTGAAAGGCAAGCCATGAAGGGGGAGAGAGAGGGAGAGGGAGGGAGAGGGAGAGAGAGAGAGAGAGAGAGAGGGAGGGAGGGAGGGGGGAGAGAGAGAGAGAGAACTCCTGGGAGGCTTGTTTGCCATTCCTGTGGTGGTGGGGCTGAGAGGTTGTGAAAAGAGAGCTGATTGGGGAGGGTGACGATGAGAGGAGGAGGAGGAGGAGGAGGAGGGCCACGTCCACGTTTGCCAGGTGTTCCTTTTGTGGTCCTCCCTACCTTGAGAGAGAGAGAGAGCGAGAGAGAGAGAGAGAGAGGGAGAGAGAGACTATTGGGTGAGACACACAGAGGCAGGCCACAGATGAAGAGAGAGCGGAAAACGAAGAAGTCATTCTTGCCAGAGATAATCTTGTACAGCAGGAAATCCATAGTGAGATAAGTGAAAGCAAAGTAATTGGGTTTGTGTGCAGGAAGTCGTCAAGAGAGGACATTCATTTCATTTACTGCGCATTGCTAGCATTGCTCCATGCTCCATGTTGTCTGGCCTCATAACGACATCTTAAGCCTTTGCAAAAAAGTGAATTTCAGCTTAATGCCCACATGAGCATGTTTAAAAAGTTCAGCTGAAAAGGGAAAGAACAAATTGGAACAATGTAAACTGCTTGTATACGGTAGTAGAGTTCCTGAAAAGCCCAAACTAATCTGGTTTTGAGGGATTGGCGTTGTTATTTTGTTGGTATTTGCTTAGTTCCTTTTGCCTTTTGATGAAGTGTTTTTGCGAACATGTTAAAAGAGCAGTTTGTCTCTGGTAGGAAGCAGAGGGTGTTTTCACCTGAGGGAATCACCTAGTTCTGGAGTGTTACACAACCACAGGTGTGGCCGCCTGGCAGAAAGACAGGCCGACAAACTGACTGACAGACAGACAGACAGACAGAAAGACAAACAGACAGACAGACAGGCAGGCAGACAGGCAGGCAGGCAGACCTCCAGTTTGTAGATGATTTTGTCTCCCATTACTTTCTTCTTCCTGTTACTGTAGTCATGTAACAGTGAGGGAGCGGTGAGAAGTGGAAGCTATTCTAAGGAATTGTGTGGTGCTAAATTCTGTGTGTGTGTTGTATAGAATACATTTTACTGCATACCCAGTGCTACAAAACATTTTCAACAAATGCATTTAAAGACTTCAAATAGACATGAAAGATCTTTTTTTTTTAATGCACATGAAAACATGAACTTGCCTTCAGAATGACATTATGCCATGTTCAGTCACAGAACGTTCTAGTTGCAAAAAACCAGGTTTGTCAGTCACCTTTTAGGATCTCCTCAGCATTTCCTCACAGCGATGTTTCAGTGGCTGTTCAAGAGGAACTGGTGAGGGTTTGGATGGGGGCGTCTAGAGAAGGTTATTCAGAAAAGGGAAAGGTTTTTTAGTCATGTCCAGGTTAGTGGGCACAGGACAGAAGAAGTTGTCCTTCCAGCCCTGTGTGAACCACTAATGTAAAGTAAAGTAGATTAATTTGTTGGTTTAAGAAGTGAAATGACTGCTCCAGCATCCTGTAAGTGAAGCAGTACAGCAGAACTTGATGAATCTGGCGTCTTATTTGGCATATGTTCCTGAGAGACTGCACCTATACATAACTAACGGTACTTCCTAAGTCCCAGTAAGTAACGGCCTGAGTTTTGATGAAGCCCCAGGCCCCTAATTTCATTGACGGGTAACTAGCAACGAGCTAATTTAAGAACATGGCAAAATGATTTAGCGCATTTAATACCATGAGCAAGATCCTCAGGGCGAACGTGGGTGCGTCAGCGCGGTGCTCCCACACGCCACATGACAGCTGTAGTTCAGGCGCGACAGACTTCGCTCGATTGCCAGTTGCCCCGTCAATGAAATTGGGGCCCCCGCAGTCTTAAAGCGAGACACAAGCTTCCTATCTGGCCTGGCCACTCCGTCGTTAGCAGCTCTCCCTGACCCTCGTCCCAACCTCGCAAATTTGTCCATCCTTTGTTTTGAACAACGTGGTCACCTCAAACAAAACGACACCCTGTCATTGCGCCGCATTCCCTGGGCTATTTCAGAAAGCCAGATCCGCTGGAAGCGGAACAAAACAACTCCTCGGATTGGACCGCGGCCCTTCCCAGCCGCCCAGCCCATTGCACGTAAGACAGGGACAGGGATAGGTACAGGGACAGGGACAGGGACAGCATCAGAACGGACTTCATCATTATGTGTGTTTTTTTGTTGTTGTTGTTGTTGTTGTTGTTATTGGCGAAGGACACATTTCCTGTCCACTGTGTATGAAGAGGCGTTTCGTCCATCCGCTCACACAGACAGACGTGTGACTTTCCGTTTTTGGGGGGGTGGGGGGGTGGGTGCGCTTACAGTAAGAAAAATGCTGAAATGAGCTGAGTGGAGGGGTTGAGTTACAGGCACAGTCACCAAGGTCAGGACTGGGTAACTAATCTGTTCCGCTGAAACAGGGTCTGTCTGTCACGGATGCAGTGCAGGGGGGCGTCCGCTCGTCCGCTCGTCCGCTCGCTGGCTCAGCCTTCCTGCCTCTAAGGTTCATCTGACTGTTGCCTTCTGCATTGTTCTACTGTATTCACTGCCCCTGAATGCTCTACAGCATATTGTATTGTGATGGCTGTTCTTCCATGCACACTTAGGATCTAGGTGTCTGCCCCTGCCCTCTCTCTTTCCGCTGGGGGTCCTCTCTGTCACGCTCACTGTTGGGTCGGGTCAGAACTAGGTTAGTTAAGTCATTGTTTTATTTAAAAGGAGAGGATGTTTGGTTCTTGTGAAGGGTGACATTGTTGGATGCAGCTTTTCTCTGGTTTCAATATGTAAATGCCTGATCTCTCGTGCTCTCTATCTCTCTCTCTCTCTCTCTCCCCCCCCCCTCTCTCTCTCTCTCTTTCTCTCCCTCTCTCTCGATACTGGTTTAGGTTTCTGTCTCTCTCGATATTGAGGTTTTTTTCCCCCCTACCCAAGTCCCCTTGCTGCAGTGCTGTCAGAGCTTGCCCCCTCACTTATCACCATGGCGACAGCCAGTCTGACCTGGAATGCTGCTCCGCTCTACCGGAGGTTTGTCCCCTTGGAGCAGAAAGTATCAATTAGGACAGCCCCCACCCCCCACACACACACACACACACACACACACACACACACACACACACACACACATACACTCACACACGCACGCATACGCACACACACACACACACACACACGTACACACACACACACTCACACACACACACACACACACACACACGCACGCATACGCACACACACACACACACGCACGCATACGCACACACACACACACACACACACGTACACACACACACACACACACACACACACACACACACACACACACACACACACACACTCACTCACACACTCACACACTAGCCCTTCTCTCTGGCCACATAACTCATGAGAGCTCTAATGGCACCTATTTGACCAGATTCCACTTTCTCAAATTGCAGGAAAAACGCTTAACTGATGGGCCTGTCAAACGCTGTCTTGTTGGCTGGGGCTATTCTTTCACGCCTCTGTCTCACCCTGTCCAGCTCCGTGTTCTCCCACACTTACACACTTACACATGCACACACACAGACACACACACACACACACAGTCACACACACACACACACACCTCTGTCCATGTGTATCTGTGTACACGCTCTCTCTCCCATACACATACAGTATACACTCACACACTCACACATGTACACATATATACTTACACATACAGACATACACACACATGCACAAAGAGACTCACACAGACACACACTCACACTCACACACACACACACACACACACACACACACACACACACACACGTAGCCTCTCCTCACCCTTCTTGAGACGCTAGTTCATCATAGAACTGAAATGGAGAGAGAGAAAGAGAGAGAGAGAGAAAGAGAGAGAGAGAGAGGAGAGAGAAAGAGGGCAGATGGGACAGGATGGTTAGGAGGAGTTTCCCACTGCAATGGAATGTTCCTGCCCCTTTCCCACTAGCTGCAGGCACATGACACGACATACAAGCCCCCCACCCCCCAACACACACACACACACACACACAGACACCACTCTCTTTCAACACACACACACACACACACACACACAGACACCACTCTCTTTCACCACACACACACACACACACACACACACACAGACACCACTCTCTTTCAACAAACACACACACAGACACCACTCTCTTTCACCACACACACACACACACACACACACACACAGCCTCACTCTCCCGTACCATGGTCCCCTGTGTGTTGTGATGTTTGTGCGATCTCTCCCGTGTGCTGTAATGTGAGGGGAGGGGAGGGGAGCGGTGCCTGTGGCCTCGGAGTGCACTTTTCGTGCGCTGACATACTTCATCACTGACGTCCAGGCCTCCGCTACAGGACGGCGGAGGGAAATTGCCGGCTGTAAAATCAACTGGACCGAAGCGCGACCACTTTCAGTTTCATTCAAGCTCACCGATATTTCCTCTGCCCCGGCAGCAGCCGTGTGGCAGACAGACAGGCAGACAGGCAGGCAGGCAGGCAGGCAGGCAGGCAGGCAGGCAGGCAGGCAGGCAGGCAGACAGGCAGACAGGCAGGCAGGCAGGCAGACAGACAGGCAGGCAGGCCGGGACGTGGCCGAGGGGTGCAGATCAGCTCGGCTCACCGGCGTGGTGAACTTCGGAGCCGCGAGGAGGATTTTAATAGCAGCGTGGACTTGACTCAAAGGAGGCTGTGTTTAGGATGTGTTTAGGATGTGTAGGGAGAAAGGGAGAAGGCGACCGAGGGGGAGAGAAATAGGAGGGAGAGAGAGAGAGAGAGAGAGAGAGAGGAAAAGAGAGAGAGAGAGAGAGAGAGAGAGAGAGAGAGAGAGGTACAAATCAGCCTGAGTGACAGGACACAATTAGACAACAGCTGGTGCAGCACACCCAGAGTGCAGCTTTTGGATGGCCTTCCTCTATCGCCCCATAAATCACAGCAACGCCACACACACACACACACACACACACACACACACATACTCACACACACACACACACACACACACACACACACACACACACACTCACACACACATACTCACACACACACGTGCACTTACACACACACGTGCACTTACACACACACACACACCTCACCTCACCTCTCTCATAGTGTGGGGGCAGTGCATCTCTCTCTCTCTTTCTCTCTTTCTCTCTTTCTCCTACACTTTTCTTTTTCAATCTCAACACTCCCCCCCTGCATTTTCACCTCTCCTTTCTCTATTATTTCTCCTCCTCCTCTCCTCCTTTCTTTTCTTCCTCTGTGCTTGTCTTCACACAATACGCTCTCCAACTTGGCAGCCCTGCTCCCCCCCTCCGCTCTCTCTCTCTCTTTCTGGTGTCAGGATGAAAGAATGTGCCGCCACCCGTGCCCAACTGTGCCATCATCATCTGCCCTGGAGTGAGGCGCACTCACGGGCGCAGAGAAAGA
The DNA here is from genome assembly GCF_900700415.2 of Clupea harengus. Classification (NCBI taxonomy): domain Eukaryota; kingdom Metazoa; phylum Chordata; class Actinopteri; order Clupeiformes; family Clupeidae; genus Clupea; species Clupea harengus. Next base: position 23,461,495 of record NC_045171.1, on the reverse strand, counting down.
CAGACAGACAGACAGACAGACAGAAAGAGAGAAAGAAAGAGAGAAGAAAGAGAGCCATGGCAGAGCACTTGTGTTAACAAATCAACGTGTAGTCAACCAATCAGAGGTGCAGGGGGGTGGAGGGGGAGTGATTTAAAAAAAAAAAAAAAAAAAAGAAAAAAAAAAGAGGTCAGCGATCAGCACATAAATTACTCCCTGGTCACCCCCCTCTACAATCCCTCACACACACACACACACTCAGTCACTCTTACATGCACACACATACACACACACACACACACTCAGTCACTCTTACATGCACACACATACTCACACACACACACACACACACACACACACACACACACTCACTCAGTCACTCTTACATGCACACACATACACAGACACACACACACAGACACACACACACACACACACTCAGTCACTCTTACATGCACACACATACTCACACACACAAGCACAAATACATCTATACGTACATATACACACATACTCACACACACACACACACACACACACACACACACACACACTGTCACTCTTACATGACAACACATACTCACACACACACACACAGACACACACACACACACTCAGTCACTCTTACATGCACACACATACTCACACACACACGCACAAATACATCTATACGTACATATACACACATACTCACACACACACACACGCAGAGGTCTGCAGCAGACGTGTGTCCTTGGCTCTGGGCTTCCCCCTGGTTAATCAGCAGAAGCCGTGGCTGAGGGGGCCGTAAGCATGTCCTCCTTCAACCCCAGCTCCATCACCCCCCCCCCACACACACACACACACACACACACACACACACACACACACATACACACACACTCTCTCACATACACACACAAAACACACACTCACACATGCTCTCTCTCGCTCTCTCTCTCTCTCTCTCTCTCACACACACACTCACTCACACACACACACACACACGCACACACACCCGCTCAATAATCCCCCCCCCCGCGTTCTCTCTCTGTTTCAACACATCCCTCTCTTGACTTCCTTCCTGTCCCGCCTCCCAGTTTTAATACCTGCCTGTCATGTTTTCTTTTCTTTCTTTCTTTCTTTCTTTCTTTCATTCTTTCTGTTTTTCCTCCCCCCTCAAACCAGACTCTTGCTGTGCATCTAGTAATTACCGAGACAAAGTTTGTGTGTGTGTGTGTGTGTGTGTGTGTGTGTGTGTGTGTGTGTGTGTGTGTGTGTGTGTGTGTGTGTGTGTGTGTGTGTGTGTGTGTGTGTGTGTGTGTGTGTGGAATGAGGGGGGGACCCTTTCATTTTAGGGATTGGCAATTATCTCTGCTGAACACAATAAAAGTACTTCCACTTTAGAAGAAGGGGATGTTTGAACCTTTGTGGTACTGTAAGCCCTACCGCCCTGGTCTCCCTCGAAGAGAGAGAGAGAGAGAGAGAGAGAGAGAGAGAGAAAAGAAAAGAGAAAACGAGACAAGAGCTCAAAGGCAGGTGAGGAAACAGGAAGACGAGAGCAGAAAAGTATGTAACACCTCTCAGCGTTGAATGCCTAACAGACTCTGTCAGCACTATCTAGTCTTTTTATTCATTTGGATCCTCCTTCAGAGCACCCTCTCTTCTTCCTCTCTGTCCTGGGCGCTTATGTTCCCCCCTCCTCCCTGTCAGGGGAACGGAATCAAAGTGGTGGCGCGTAACAACGGGGGTCAAGTGTCGGGCCGTTACTGGCCGAGATGGGTTCCTCTCCTCTCCTCTCCTCGGCGTAAGTCACAGCTCCTAAAACACGAGCGCACCGCTGGGGTGGAGGCAGGGACATGAAAATGGCTACCTTTACCGGGGCGTGATTTAGTGGTCTGGCCTCTCTTTCACCTCTGGGCAAATCTATAAAGTTGTTAAGGCCATTGTAAATAATGTCTTTATGACCCGTACAGCTGCCCCAGTGTGTTAATGTGTGTGTGTGAATGTGTGTGCAGGGGGGGGAGGGTGTGTGTTGGGGGCAAAACAGCCCCCATCTTTGTTGACAACAATGCTGTTGGGTCAGAGCCATGTGATGTCCTTGGATGGTAGTTAAGTTTGCTGGTTAAAAGACGCCATTGTTATTGTCTGTTTTGAACTACTTTAAGGATATTAAACTTTACCGAGCAGTTTGGCCTCTTTGGTTGGCCCTTGCTATTCTCAGGGTATGGGTTGTGATTTAACGCAAGACCTTGAGACCTTCCCATCCATCGTCCCAAATATGTCCTCATATGCCCTTTTTATTAGCGGCACAAATGCTGCCTGGAGTTTCATGATATACGTAGATAAATGTTGATAGTGGTTTATTCCCTGAGAAAGGAGAGGAGACGAGAAATACTCTTTTCTGATTGGCTGGCAGGTGTCCTAATATTTCTTTATATATGTACACCTATGAAGTAGATCAGGTAAAAAAAAAAAAAAGAAGTTTAATCACCGTTTTGTATCAATACTCTGGAAACCTTGAATGGTAACTATGACAACCGTAGTAAATGGCAGTGATTGTAAAGCTGTCCATGGGTAGAGGCTACCACAGTGAGTGTGTAGTCAGGTAAGCGAATGGATGAAGGAAATAAACATATTCTCTCCTTTTGCCAAGTGGTGTAACAGAGATGGATTCCATGGTCAAATAACAGGTTGTCTGGAGAACTAGTATGCTGGCAAGCGTAGAATCCGAAACAGCTAGCAAGACTTTGCAGCAATGGAATCAATTGTAAACAAGCAAACTGTCCAAACGTTATCCTTGTACATAACTATAGACTGTAGTACTACCAGCAAACAGGTTGGCTTCTTTTTAAACAGAACCAAACGTTTCCTTAGTGGGTTGTGTGTGCTTGCCTAAATACATGTCTGGCATCTGGGGTATAAGCAGGATAGCAGCCTTCAAAGTGTCCTGTTTATACCAACATATTGGACACGAAGGAGGAAAACTTTCTTGTGACGGAACACCTTGTAAACAACATTCACTTTAAATATCTCCATTACAACTAAGACAGGAGGAAAAAGCACAGCCATTCAAACATGACTTGATGATGTTCCTGAATGAATAGTCATATGCTGTTATTATTTTGAATTTCTCAGTGTGACATTTTTTTTTCTTTGACCACAGACGTGTGCAGTGAGACCAAGGCAGGGTTGTTTGGGGCTGTTGTTCATGGCTGCATGGCCGAGGCCTGTGAGTGTTCTCCCCTCTGGGTCTGTCTGGAAGTTCCACCTGTTGTTCTACAGACTTCACCCTCAATCTGGCGGAGCGGAGGGGGGTGAGGGGGGGGGGGGGGGTGAGTAGGGGGGCAAAGTTGGCTGGAACACCCGGTTGTCCTGGCAACGCTTCTTCCCCAGAAGATTGGAACAGGAATTAAACTATCCATGACAGTCTGGCATTCCTGGCGCTAACAGATTATCTGCCCTCCATTCAAACGGGTTGGGTGTCTTGGGTGCCTCTCCTCACAATGTGTTTTCCCCTCTCTCGCTCTCTCTCTCTCTCTCTCTCTCTCTCTCTCTCTCTCTCCTTTTTGTTCCCTCGTGTTTTTTTTATTATTCCCATAACCCCCTCCTCTTTTTCAACCACTTCCTGTCTTACTTATGACCCTCTTTTCTGCCACCCCCGTGGCTGCTGCTGCTTCTGTTTTGCCCGTGTGTGTGTGTGTGTGTGTGAGTGACTGTCTGTGTGTGTGTGTGTGTGTGTGTGTGTGTGTCTGTGTGTGTGTGTGTGTGTGTGAGTGTCTGTGTGTGTGTGTGAGTGTCTGTGTGTGTGTGTGTGAGTGACTGTCTGTGTGTGTGTGTGTGAGTGACTGTCTGTGAGTGTGTGTGTGTGAGTGTCTGTGTGTGTGTGTGTGTGTGAGTGTATGTGTGTGTGTGTGTGTGAGTGTCTGTGTGTGTGTGTGTGTGTGTGAGTGTCTGTGTGTGTGTGTGTGTGTGTGTGTGTGTGTGTGTGTGTGTGTGTGTGTGTCTTTTCCTTGAGATTTGATATTTTGAGAGGCTTTTGATCTGCTCCCCTTTCTCGCATCGCTCCACCATCTGAAAGCGAACTCCATGTTTTTTGGCGAAAGCCTGCCTTGGTGCTGTCCATGTGAGGGGGGGAGTAGAAGGTACCCAGGAGCCCGGGCTGTGGATCCCACCCCCACCCCCACCTCCTCCTCCTCCTCCTCCTCCTCCTCCGAGCGAGGCTGGTTTCCCCCAGCCCAGCACACACAGCACAAGGGCCTGAGAGCAGGGCAGCTGCTGGGGATTAGCACCCGGTTCGAGAGGCTCCGCCATGACAAACACGAGCAGCCCGAGCCAGAGGCTTTGCCTGGGCCTTCTGCCCTGTGGTTTCAGCCTCAGAAGTACAACAGCGCTTCTCATTTTTCTGTCTTTCTGTGTGTGTGTGTGTGTGTGTGTGTGTGTGTGTGTGTGTGTGTGTGTGTGTGTGTGTGCTTGGGCTGTTGTTTTCTT
>NC_045171.1:23444546-23452046 GCF_900700415.2 Clupea harengus | reverse complement strand
AGTGTCAGTCTCAGTGTTAGATGAACACAGCCTGGTCTCCAGCTCAGCTTCCCTTCTCTTAGTGTCAGTCTCAGTGTTAGATGAACACAGCCTGGTCTCTCTAGCTCAGCTTCCCTTCTCGTAGTGTCAGTCTCAGTGTTAGATGAACACAGCCTGGTCTCCAGCTCAGCTTCCCTTCTCTTAGTGCCAGTCTCAGTGTTAGATGAACACAGCCTGGTCTCTCTAGCTCAGCTTCCCTTCTCGTAGTGTCAGTCTCAGTGTTAGATGAACACAGCCTGGTCTCCAGCTCAGCTTCCCTTCTCTTAGTGCCAGTCTCAGTGTTAGATGAACACAGCCTGGTCTCCAGCTCTGCTTCCCTTCTCGTAGTGTTTGATAACCTGATCACCTGAGTCCACATTTACATATCGTTTCCTTTAAAAGGTGCAGACAGCAATTTTGGTTGTGACCGAATTGAAATGCTTTGAGGCCTACAGTGATGAAGGATAGGATCTGAAGGATAGGAGTTGACCGTTGTGTTTGTGCCTTCTGAGTGGGCTGACACTTTGAGATGTATATTATGAGATGTATGGTATGAGATGTATGGTATGAGATGTAGTATATTATGCTTTTGTTGCCTATGTGGAGTGCCCAGATATGCAAGCAGATACACCAAAGAGGTACTTAAAGAACACTACAATATGATGGATCGTCTTACATTTAGTTTGCCCTCGGAGTTACATCATCATTTGAAGTCCAGACTTCAAATTGTTGTCCAAGAAAAGGACATGGTGAACATGTTAGACTTCAGTAATGTCCATAATAGATTAATGTTGGACATCTGAGACTTCAGTAATGTCCATAATAGATTAATGTTGGACATCTGAGACCTCAGTAATGTCTATAATAGTGTCTTGGTGAACATGTTAGACTTCAGTAATGTCTATAATAGTGTCTTGGTGAACATGTTAGACTTCAGTAATGTCTATAATAGTGTCTTGGTGAACATGTTAGACTTCAGTAATGTCTATAATAGTGTCTTGGTGAACATGTTAGACTTCAGTAATGTCTATAATAGTGTCTTGGTGCACATGTTAGACTTCAGTAATGTCTATAATAGTGTCTTGGTGAACATGTTAGACTTCAGTAATGTCTATAATAGTGTCATGGTGCACATGTTAGACTTCAGTAATGTCTATAATAGTGTCTTGGTGAACATGTTAGACTTCAGTAATGTCTATAATAGTGTCTTGGTGAACATGTTAGACTTCAGTAATGTCTATAATAGATTAATGTTGGACATGTTAGACTTCAGTAATGTCCATAATAGTGTCTTGGTGCACATGTTAGACTTCAGTAATGTCCATAATAGTGTCTTGGTTGAACTAGCCTGGAATAGGAGCCTACAGGCACGTGCTGTAGCAGCATTCCCACTGCTTTCCATCGTGGCCTGCGCTCATCATCACTCACACGTTTGCATGTACACATTTATTGAAGTTGAGTCACTCTGTAACTCACACACACACACAAATACACACACACACACACACACACACACACACACACACAACAGCCCAACCCGACCCCGCAAGCCTTGTTTCTCCACACAGCATGGCAGCATCATAGGTATTTATCACGTCTCTCTCTCTCTCTGACCCTCTCTCTGTCTCTCTCTCCCTCTCTCTCTCTCTCTCTCTCTCTCTTTCTCTCTCTCCCTCTCTCTCCCTCTCTCTCTGACCCTCCGTCTCGTTTCTGTCCGGCCGCCGTTCCGTGAGCGAGACGCTGTACAGTAGGACTCACGCTAGGGCCTGGAATGAGCCGTCACAGCGGGCCGTCTGTTATGAAGCACTGCCGTGCCAGAGGGGAGGACTGGGGGACGGAGAGAGGGAGAGAGGGAGGAGGGGAAGTGAGTGAGAGAGGAGAGGAATAGAGGGAGTGAGAGAGAGCGAGAGAGAGGAGGAGAGTGAGTTGGGTGGGAAAAAAAAGAGAGTGACAGAGAGAAGTAAGAGAGGGAGTGAGAGAGAGATGGGAGAGGGACTTGACCGAGAGAGTAAAGAGGGGAAAGAGAGAGAGAGAGAGAGGGAGAGAGAGAGAGAGAGACGGGGGGGGAAAAGCGAGGGAGGGAGTGAAAGCAACATGTACAAGTCTTTGAGTGGTTCTCATGGCCTTTGACAGGCCTGGTCTGGATGCCAGCTTCACCCCCTGCCACGGCCGGAGTGACAGGAGTCTAATTAGACCTGGTGTGAGGCCGCCCGCCGCTGGGTGGCTTATTGGGTGGAGGGGTGGTGGCCTCTCCGCATGGACAGGGGGTAGTGTTGGGTGTGTAGGGGGGTGGTGGGGGGGTGATGGAGGGTGATGTGTGACCCGTAGCAAGCAGAGCCACGTCCCCAGTGCACTTGTACAAATGCCCTTTTTATTTGGTTATCATGAGGAGGGCCGCGGGCACCGAGCCAAGCCAAGGCTTACTTAACATGAAGGAGGGGAGACCGAGAGGAAGGAGAGGAGAGGAGAGGAGAGGAGAGGGGGAGAGGAGGAGAGGGAGAGGAGGAGAGGGAGAGGAGGGGGGGTAACTATGCACAGCTGTGAAGGCACATTCCCTCAACTCTCCCCTCCTCTCCCCAATCTCCAAACCCCAGCCAATCCTACACACACACACACACACACACACACACACACACACACACCCTCCCCAGGCCCAGATCCGCTCTGTTTGTTGTCACGGGACTTCCGCTTGTTAAATGAAATTGGGAGGCCCAGCCTGTCCCCAAAGAAGAATGCGCACACTGTACGGGGGCCGCAGAGCAGGGGAGCGCCGCGCTCAAAGCACTTCTTATGCTCACACAAACAGAGCCAGGGAGAGAGGGAGGAAGAGAGAGAGAGAGAGGGAGAGAGGGAGAGAGAGAGGGAGAGAGAGAGAGAGAGAGAGAGAGAGAGAGGGTCAGAGAGAGAGAGAGCACACAAAGGGGAGACTGACAAATGTATTTATACACACTTACAGACAGACACACACACTACAATACGTATTTCTACACACTTACACATACACACACATACAAGCACACAAATAAGAAGAAGGAAAGGGATAAAGGGATACTATACTATACTTTCCTCCTCTCTCTCTCTCTCTCTCTCGCTCTCTGTTTCTCCTTCTCCACCGTTTTCTCCACGTCTTCATTGAGGTTGGGTCGAGGGTCTCGGCGAGCCCGTCAGCAGCGTGTGCTTCCGAGGCCCAACACCTTATGGAAAGCAGACGTGGAGCTTCAACACAGCCCAGTCCGTCCGTGGAGCTTTAACACAGCCCAGTCCATCCGTGGAGCTTTAACACAGCCCAGTCCGGCCCGTCAAGCCACCCCAGAACCAAACGGGGGGAACTGTGGACAGCTCGCAGGAAAGGCCTCTTTGTAAAGCAAACATACATGCACTTTACTGCTCTGTTTTACTGGACGTGTGGGCTTTTGATTCTCTCGCTGCAGTGACCCACCATCTCGCCATCTCTCAGTGTTCATTTCCCTTTGCCTGCACTGCCCAAGGTGGCGTGGGTACTGTCATTAATAGAAGTTTATAAGTAGGGTTTTACTGTGTGTGTGTGTGTGTGTGTGTGTGTGTGTGTGTGTGTGTGTGTGTGTGTGTGTGTGTGTGTGTGTGTGTGTGTGTGTGTGTGTGTGTGTGTGTGTGTGTGTGTGTGTGTGTGTGTACTTGGAGGATGGTGATGGAAATAAAGAGGCGCTGGACTTGTCTTCAGCAGTTTATATGCGCCGTGTGCTCTCTCAGTGTCTGTTTGTGTGTGTGTGTGTGTGTGTGTGTGTGTGTGTGTATTTTGTAAATCCGGCTGTTGAGTTTACTGCTCCCGGCAGCTGTGGCTGTGTGTGAGAGGGAGGGTCACCTTGGACCCTGGCCTTGTAAAAGCCCCGACCAGCTGCCCCGCTCCCTCACCTGGTGCCCCCAGCGGACCCGTCTTCCTCTCACCTCATCGTCCTCCCACAGCATCTCAACCCCCCCACCCCAATCTATCTCATCCTACCCCCGCCCCATCTTTTTCTGCTCTCAGGCCCAGTATGTCTCGGCCCTCTCTCTGTCTCTCTCTCTCTCTCTCTCTCTCTCTCTCTCTCTCTCTCTCTCTCCTGGACTCCCCTCCAAGCCCCTGGCTGTAAACACCCCTCCAGAGCCGAAGATAGTCTCTGTAATCCTGCTCGTAGGCCCCCCCCCCCCCTCTCCAAATTCCAGCCAGTCCCCCAAATCCTCCCCCTGTACCCCCTCACCTAGTTCTACCCCCCCCCACCAGCACTGGTCTCCTCAGGGCTGACTCCAGGCCGAGCCATGAGAGCGCCGGGAGGTTCCATAGGAGAGGAAAGAGGGGATTGGAAGCACTGACTCCATCTTGCACTCTCCCCCTCTCGTTGTCACAGTTCAGCTATTTTGGAGGAGGAAAAACTATCTCTCTCTCTCTCTCTCTATCTCTCTCTCTCTCACTTTCTCTCTCTCTTTCTGTGGCTCTCTCCATTATTGTGTGTCTCCGTCTCCCTCCTCAGATATTCTGCCCATTCTCTGTCCCTCACACCTTCTCATCCACTCTCCTCATCTCACCATCTCTCTCTCTCTCTCTCTCTTTCTCTCTCTCCTGTCCTCCACCACCGCCTCCCTCCCTCCTGTCCTCCACCACCACCACCTCCCTCTCTCCTGTCCTCCGCTCTGTCCTTCTCAGTGCTGTTGTTGTCGCTACGCTGCTCTGAGGGTGCAGCAGTGTTTGGGGTGTAGTCGGTGCTCCAAGACGCTCCGTAACGCTCCGTAGCGCTCCGTAACGCTCCGTAACGCTCCGTAGCGCTCCGTAACGCTTCGTAACGCTCCGTAGCGCTCCGTAACGCTTCGTAACGCTACGTAGCGCTCCGTAACGCTTCTTAACGCTCCGTAGCGCTCCGTAACGCTTCGTGCCGCTCCGTAACGCTTCGTAACGCTTCGTAACGCTCCGTAACGCTCCCTAACGCTCCCTAACGCTCCGTAACGCTCCGTAACCTGGAACAGCAGAGCATAGGCTGACAGGTTTGGGAAAAACGCCTGCCGGCGAACGCCATCGTCACTGAGTTGACTCAACTAATTTCCCTGCGGGCAGACACCCTGGCACACACACACACACACACATGGCTGCAGCAAACAGTCTTTCTCACACTCACACACACAAACACACACACACATGCTTACACACACTCATTTACAGAATCACAGACACACCCCAAGCACTGACAAATATTACAGAAGGAAATATGGAGGGGTAAAAAGCATCTAGGATAACTAAACTAACAATGTGTGTGTTTGTGGACGTGCGTGTGTTTGTGTGTGCGTGTGTGTGCCATTGCAAAATTGTCATGTCCTGTTTTCGTTGTTCCCCATGTGGTTGGTGTTTAAGGTGACACAGAGAGAGAGATAGAGAAGATAGAAAGAGAGAGAGAGAGAGAGAGAGAGAGAGAGAGAGGAGGGGTGCTCAACACTCTCCGACCTTCATGGATAGGAAGTCGTCTGTCATTAGAGCCTAATCAGCCCTGGAGGAGCGGAGTAATGCATGGAATGATTGCTGTTGTTATCGCCACAGAAACTTGGCTGGCCCCGAGCGGATGGAGCCTGCTCTTCTCTTTTTTTTAACGCATGTTATGTTTTTGCTTTCTCTCTCTCTCTCTCTCTCTCTCTCTCTCTCTCTCTGTCTCTCTCTGGGCCTTTGTTATGATCAGGTCGACTGATGTAATTCAGACCATATCCTTAACTAGAGAAAAAAATAGTGCAACAGGGTGGAAAAGGCCTCTACGTTTTTTGTCGTCTTTGTTTTTCTAAAGCGATGGCTGCACACACACACACACACACACACACACACACACACACACACACACACACACACACACACACACACACACATACACCCGCCCACGCCAACGATGACATTATCAAAAGAGTTTTCCTTGTGTTTCGTTTGGTTTTTGTTTTCGTTTTGTTTTCGTTTTTTGTAACAGTTCAGGTTTTTTTTGGCAAAAATGTTCTGAAATCAGGAAGAGCGTGACAGGAGGCATCTCCTCGCAGCCAGCGGAAGACAGGTGGTAATTAGCGGGGCGCTCAGGGTAGCGTGAGGCAGTGGCCTCGTTCAAGAGGTGATGCATAAGAAGCGCAAGAATGTCAGTTGGGCCCTTTTGGAAATGAAGCCGTCAAGTGTCCTTTCTTTCTTTCTTTCTTTCTTTCTTTCTTTTTCTTTCTTTCTTTCTTTCTTTCTTTCTTTTTCTTTCTTTCGTTCTTTTTCTCTGTCCGGAGGGACAATATGGGTGTGTCCCATGTTCAGGCTGCCAATCAAGGGAGATGTTTCTTAAATAAGCCGCTATGGCTGTGGTTTTCCTTGCGCGCACAAGAGTAAACACACACACACACACACACACACATTTTCATACACACACACACTCGCACACAGGAAGAGTACTAAATACCGATCACTCCTAGTGTAATACAATGAGGTCATATCTGTTTTATTGCTTTAATTAATATGCTGTTGTGAAAAAGATAAGGATCTTACAGCAGTGTGCTCATATATGCACAGACACAGGGGACTCACACACATAAGAACTCACAGACACCCATATTACACACACACACACACACACACACACACACACACACACACACACACACACACACACACACACACACAAACCAAACTCCACAGAGTCTTCTGTCATCAGGCCAAGACTTCAGGTGGAACGATGGCTTTGCGAAAGAGGCCGTCAACGCTTGTCCGACATGCCAAGCCAAGTATTTGTCTTTGGAGGTCCCCCTCCTCCTCCTCCTCCTTCTTCCTCCCCCCCCCCCCCCCCCCCCCCTCTGGATCCTTGCAAACAGGAAGTGTATCTTGTTAAGTGATGGATGGCCTTCTGCTTTTGCAGAGAGGAAGAGAGAGGGAGAGGGAGAGAAAGGCTGTTCTTTGCCTTCAGGCAGTCAAATGACTTTTGCAGTTCTTCCTGAAGTCTTGAGAGTTTGAGCATGTCTGTGTATGTGAGCCCCTGCACACCTGTGTGTGTGTGTGTGTGTGTGTCTTAGAGAGGGAGCAAGAGAGTAAGAAAGAAAGTATGAGAGAGATAGTTCTAGTTATAATTTCCTTGGCTGTACCTTAAGAATGCCACTGACGCTTTTTTTTAAACATTTAGCCTTGATGCATAATCTGACAGCAGTCACAGATTTATTCGTTTGGTCTCGAGGGTGTTTTGGGAGTGTAATCCGTGTGAATATAAAAATGGCGTTGTTTTTGTGGTGGTTTCGTGATTTGATGAGTGAGAAGGAGACAGGGTCGGGTCATCAGGTTTGCGTTGGCATGTCTCTGTGCCACACAACGCCCACTGCAGCACAGGAAGGGCCTTGGCATGGAGAGAGGCAATCCAATCCCTGTGTACGTGCGTAGATGCCGGGGCAAACAACTCTGTTTCCCCCTCTCTCTCACACACACTCACTCACACACACTCACACACACACACACACACACACACACACACACACACACAG
>NC_045171.1:23429546-23434546 GCF_900700415.2 Clupea harengus | reverse complement strand
AGAGAGAGCCCCTAGAATGGGTGTATGGGTCTCCCCAGTGCGGGCATGTTTAGTAAATATGCCATCTCCTCTCCTCCCCTTCCCTTGGCTGCGCCGGGAGAATGTGGCGCTTTCATTGGCCTGATTAGAGGGCGAGGACAAATATGCCCTTAGTGGCGAGGAGAGACGAGGAGAGACCAGGCCGTGTTTTTCCGCTAACACACTGCGCCTGGGAGAGGAGCGATGTTTACACACAGGTGCCGTTACAGACTCTCTCTCTCTCTCTCTCTGTGTGTGTGTGTGTGTGTGTGTGTGTGCGCGCACGCATGTGCATGAGTCAGTGAAAAAAGTTCAAGGATCGGCAAATTCCTAATCATCTTTTTCGCTTTATTTGTAGCAGTTTATTACTTGTTTATTTATTAAAAAAAAAGTAGGTTACATTTATTCCAAAATGACCAGATATCACCCTCCATAAACAATGTGTGTATTTCTTTATTTTTCCTTAAGCGAGACATAGTTCTTCTAAAAGTCCTATGCCTCCATGGCCTCCTGCACACACACACACACACCCCTTTTCTTCTCACTCGACTCCCCAGTCCATTTCCTCTCTTAACCTCTCCCTGACACACACACACACACACTCAGTCACACACACACACACACACACACACAACCGTAGATACGCACACACAAACGTGCTCTCACAAACACAAACTAATAAACCCCTCCCCTCCCCCAAATGTCCCTCAGCCCCCTCCGTAGTCCTAAATGGGTTTCACATGGGGATGCGGTCAGGGCCTGTTTCTCTTGGCACATCCCTGTCGCTGCAGACACTTCCTCTTTGCCTTTTTTTGAGGATGAAACATTTCATTTCTGGTTGCGCCTGAGCCCTGTGCTGTGTGATTTATATATTATTTCATTTCCTCCCGGAGAATTGGAAGCAGTGGGGGCTTTTTTTTGTTGTTGGGAAACGGCCATCAATATTTTTGCGTTTGCTTAAGGACTCCTTGAAAGGGCCAATATCATCATGGGAGTTAGATGTCAGCCTGGTTAAGTCACCTCTAAGCAGAAAGGGTGTGTGTGTGTGTGTGTGTGTGTGTGTGTGTGTGTGTGTGTGTGTGTGTGTATGTGGGTGTGTGTGTGGGTGAGAAAGAGTGGTGGATGTGAGCATATGTGAGTATGGGTGTGTTTCCATGTACATGTGTGTCAGAAGAGTGGAACCAAGGGGGTGTGTGTGTGTGTGTGTGTGTGTGTGTGTGTGTGTGTGTGTGTGTGTGTGTGTGTGTGTGTGTGTGTGTGTGTGTGTGTGTGTGTGGTGTGTTTCCGTGATGTGAACTAACGGTGGGCGGAGGGTTAGCTTCAGGCCTGCTCTCATAAACTGTGGCCCGTTTGTGTGAGTGTGTTCTGTTCTGCACGGGATGGAGGGCGGATTGATACGGAGAGGCACAGACTAGCCGGTGTGTGTGTGTGTGTGTGTGTGTGTGTGTGTGTGTGTGTGTGTGTGTGTGTGTATCTCCAGGCTCTGCCCAGACAAGTCGCTCATTAAGGCCTTAGATTCAGGCACTGAGCGCTCTTGTTAAAGTAGGAAGTGCTGCTTTCAGGAGCGATTTGGGCCCTTTGCCGTCTCCCATGTTGTAGTTTGCTACAGTCATTAGCAAGTCATTACAGAGAAACCTTTTTCCTTTTCTTTTTTTTGAAATAAAGAGGGTGGGTTTTGTTGTTCTTAGAAAGGAGTTACTTTAATAAAAAATAAAAAATGTAAGGCTGCCCTTGTTTTATTATCTTTTATTTCCTTGGCCTCGCATGAGACTGTTTTTACACTCATCAGATGGAGCATGGCGTACAGGGAAACATCCCCGATGGTTTCCCTCAAATGAAAACAGGATGTTCCAACACAAAACTAACATTATGCAGAGACCAGAGGGTTTGGTGCGGCTCACACTGTCTTTCTAGAGCCAGCAACCCAGTGGCTGAGGGTTACGTGGGGCTAAATGTGTTCCATATTGTCACTCGGTGAGGGACATGTTGTGGCCTGCAGCAGAAGCAGTGTCACATCTTGTGTTGAGGAGGTCTTTGGTGCGTGGGTGGCCTGTCCATAAATATGTACATCTCTGCGGTGTTGTGACAGCTCGCTGGGTCAGCCTGAAATGATTCCTAATCCATGTGACCTGGATGGATGGCCAACTTGTTGAATTGAGGGAGTTTTGTTTCTTCTTCGTTGTTTTGTTTGTTTCTCTCACTCTATCTTTTTTCCAGGTCATCTCTCTCTCTCTCTCTCTCTCTCTCTCTCTCTGTGTCTCTGAGAGAGGGAGAGAGAGAGAGAGAGAGAGGGAGGGAGTAGTGTTTAAAACCCCTTTATTGAACTATCAGATGGTACACGGGTCCTAAAAAGGCTGCTATGTAGCCCTACCCCAAGTACCCACACCATAGCATAGGAACACCAGGAACATGACCACATATCACCAGGAAAACAACAGACTTCCATCAATTCACCACAAGCCTTTGTCTACACACCATTTCCGTGGAAAAAAAAAAGTCTGACATTATCAGTGACTTGGAAAAAAGGATATTCAACAGTGATTCTGGATTCAACTAAGACCTTAAACATATTGCCCTGATTCACATATTGCCCCTTCTCCCCCTCCAGTCTTTTGCTCCTCCAGGCGGCCAACTTAGCTAGTTAGCCATATCAAAGAATGTAAACGTGAAAGAGAGAGTGTCCACAGTCTGGCCATAGAGGAAGGCAGACCCAAAACAATCATGGTTACCCAAAGAGCAAAGGGTATGTGGTCAGTGTATATGACAGGGGAGGTAGAGACAGCAATAAGTACTCCCTTCAAAGGCATCACTGCCTCGATGCATTTAACAAATGTATTCCACATTTCCAATTCATTGGACCAGCAGGAAAAAGTTGCAATCATTTCGCGAGAAGATACCAGCACCTGCCAGTTCACAATGTGAGGGACAACATCCCCTAGTCAGTCCCCTGCAGTCCCCACCCATCAACCGGTAAAGCATATTGAATTGAACTGAATTGAATTTAGAGAGAGTGAGGGAGAGAGAGAGGGAGAGAGAGAGGGGGGGGAGAGAGAGAGGGGGGGGAGAGAGAGAGAGAGGGGGGGAGAGAGAGAGAGAGAGAGGGAGAGAGAGAGAGAGAGAGGTAGGAGGATGTCCAAGTGGGCTCTGGCATGTGTGTGCCTGTGGCCTCGTAATGACTGCACACATGGGGACGCACACGGCTAGGCTAAAACCCTGCGGGAGGAGGAGGAGAAGGAGGAGGAGGAGGAGGAGGAGAAGAAGAAGAAGAGGAGGAAGAAGAAGAAGGAGGGAGGGAGGTGGAGAAAATGTTGCCCCCAGCTTGTTTGCCAGCTCTCATGTCGTCAGCCCCAAACATCTCCCCCCCCCACCCCATCTGCCGTGTCCTGGCAATGGCATCAATGCCACGGCTCTCGCGGGCCAAACCCAACGGACTGACGTGCCCCCCCCCCACCACCACCACCACCCTCTTCCAGTCTTCGGCGGCACTCAGCAATTACTTTGCCTGCCCTTTCCAATTAGCTGACCAACAAAGAACAGAACTAAATGTGACTACCAACCTGCGCAACCATATCATTATGGGCTCAGTAGGGCTCGTTCCCCCGGCTCTTACGGTCGGGGAAAATGATGACAGGCGCTAAATCGTCTGCGGAAATCATTTCTTTGGACTTTGGGGAAGGGTTCTCGCTAAATCTCCCTCTCAGTGTTCATTCAGTCCGGCTTCTGGGGAGGGAGGGAGGGAGGGAGAGGGAGGGAGGGAGGGAGAGAGTGAGTGAGTGAGAGAGAGAGGAGTGACATCTTTAGCTAAATGAATAGAAACAAGGATGTGGTTGAGGTTGATGTGATGTGATCTGATCAGGCATTTCTGTGTCTATGATCTTTCCAGTTTCCTTGTTTTAATGACTTTGGATGGAAGCCAAGTCTAATTATGCAATAGAAGATTCCTTGCCCTTACCAGTCCTCTGAGCTGCGCTGTGGTTAGATTTGGCCATGATCCGCGTCGACATGTTGCAATCTCTGACAGCACAATGCAAAAACACACACACACACATTCACACATTCACTCATTCTCTCTCTCTCTCTCTCTCTCTCTCTCTCTCTGTCTCTCTCGCTTCTCTGTTCCTCAAACACTGACACACACAAACACAATGGCATACTTTGAATACAAACTGTCTGTGGGATGTCAGCATGGTAATAAATGACCACAAGCTGAACAAAACAACATTTAGGCAAAAACAGTTACTCAAATCTCGATGAGTTCTTTAGGAATCAATATGAAAGACATTCACATATGCACACTTAGTTCTGGAGGGGGGAAAAAAAATCCTTGATTTCAGTGTGAAGAGTTAAATGCACACTTCCATTAGGGCTAGTGGGTTTAGCCCAGATATGATATTTGCTTTTAAACAGAAGCTAAATGAAATGAACAGTGGTGAGCAGCTGCATTCTTAAGATGCCTTCCCCACAAATGCATTAGATAAAAGCCACTGCAGAGGCTAATTAGCAAAATAGTTTCCACAGCGCTATGCGGTTTGAAACTCCGCTAGACGTCCATCTCCAGCCCAGCCATTAATATACGGCTGACATTATGATCGGCATGAGTACCGCCGGCCTGAAGGTACGCAGCAATGCATCAGTTTTCAACCCCTATATATTTAAGTGATCGCCGGCGTAATTTATGAGGGGAATGAAAAATAAAGTCTGCTTCGCAATAAACCCCGATCCATAATTTAGTCGGGGCTGCCATGGGCCGCCTCGTGCTTTTTCTGCACGCTAGCAGTTTTCTGCCCCCCCCCCCCCCAGACGAGGGGCCTCCTGCTCCTGCTCCTGCTCCTGCTCCTACTCTGCTTCAGAGGTGCCTTGGCTTGGGGTAGAAATGCCTTCACGTTCACAAACAAAATGCCTTTTTGCTTGCCTTGTTTGCATTTGTGGTTTTTGCACAAAAATTATGTTCGGTAAACACGTGTGTGTGTGTGTGTGTGCGT
>NC_045171.1:23409546-23424546 GCF_900700415.2 Clupea harengus | reverse complement strand
TGAGCAATGTCAGGAATGAGCTCGCAGCAGCTCACAGGGGTAGCACAACCATTTCAAAAGTCACTTCCAAGTGAACTGATTCAAGGAAAATACTGCTCCTCGTGCTGGAGAGAGTGAATGAGAGAAAAGGAGAGTGGCAGAAATGGAGGGAGAGAGAGAGAGAGAGAGGGGAAAAAAGAGAGGGAATTAAAAAGAAGAGTTGCCTGAAATGGCAGTGCAAATGACATCCATTGAAAAGAAAAACTGTATTGCCTCCTTAAATATTCTCTCACTCTCTCTCTCTTTCTCTCTTTCTCTCTTTTTCTCTCTTCTCACTCCTCACTCTGAGATGTGTGCAGTGTAGTTCATTTGCCTTTGTCAAAACACTTCGTTTTGCATACTAATGCCGTTCTGGCACTGTTCCTGCTTAGTGACTCCCACGCAAGTCGAATGCAAACATGTAATAGGATGTTTTTGAGCTTAAAATAGACACTTAATTGCTCAACAGTATTTTAAAATAGACCCTTAATTGCTCAACAGTATTTTTGTGTTCTTGTGCCCCACAGGGAAAGGCTGGTATTTGCCTTTCAACTGTGCAATAATTAGCACTCAAATTTCTGGACTACTTCCAAACCATTGTAGGGAAACTGAATGTGATATACAAAAGTTTGATAAATTAACTTTATGAATGTGGGAAATATTTAGGGTTTTTTTAAGCTTTGTACTTTAGTTTTTCATTTTTCTTCTCATTGTCTTTATCAGTCAATTTTTTTTAACTTTGGACACTAGCATCTGCTAAATACTTCCACTATAGCTATAACTATAAACGTTTTTCTTTCTTGTCATGTGTTTTAACTTAAGCTGAGTATACAGAATCAGGACTCGTTTCTCTTGTGCCATTATGCAAGGTTCTCTCACGCTTCAAGGTCTGAGTGATCAGCCTGACAGCCCCTATCTATCTCTGTTTCCTGTCCCAGATAACTGCAGTATGCAGGGAAGCTGCTCTCCTGGCCCTGCAGGAGGACATCAAAGCACAGCGCATCACGAGGAGCCATTTTGAAGGCGCTCTGCGAGCGGTGAAGCCCAGGGTTCCAGACTCCCTGATCCAGTCGTATATTAACTACCAGCGGCAGAGTGGACAGCCTCTCTGATGATGTCACAGCCCAAAGATTCCAAGGCTGCATGCTCTCTCTCTCTCTCTCTCTTTCCCCCTCTCTCTCTCTTTCCCTCCCTCCCTCTCTCTCTCTCTCTCTCTCTCTCTCTCTCTCTCTCTCTCTCCCTCCCGTGTTCTCTCTGTGTCTGTGGAGGTGGCAGTTAGACCACCCCCCTACCCCACAACCAAAATCAGCCTGTGCTGGTCCGGTCCTGGGGAGCAGAGGACACTGAAAACAGGAGATGAAAGAGCCAGGAAGGATAAAGGGACTGTGATTGATTGTTTGCATTTTACTGTCACAGCCCCCAGCAACACCCTGTAAGGTTTATCACAGTGTTCTCTGTTAACACAATCAACACAAACCTCACTGAGTGGTATTATTTGTAATAAAAGTGTATTTTAGAAATGTGTCTCAGTGTGTGTGTATTTGTTCTTTTTTGGGGGGGTGGGGGGGGGGGTTACACAGAAACTAACACAAACATTGAGGAAAGAGGGGAAATCAATAAATAAATGTGTAGAGTGGCAGAGGCCTATGTATTTATTTAAAAGAACATTTTGCCATCAGATTTTCCACATCTTTCAGTCCATTTCAACCAAATATGCAAGCTCAACAAATGGTTACATTTTGCCTTCAACTTTTAAAGCAGTAAAAAATAAGTTTGGTGAGTTTTGTCGTAAATTACAGAGATGGGCATAGGGATTTAAAAATATATATTGTCTCAATCGAGAAATCGCCCCTTCACGATGTAAAAAAGACTCAGGTTGCATTGTGCCATCTCCCACGTAATTTCAAATTGCGCTTTGCAGGGGACTGACACATACTTTGTCACATTTAAATAACGATCTAACTGAGTTTATGTGATGTCCGTGTGCCTCTTCTTAGCTTAATGTTGTTATCTCCAACAGTTTGCTGAACGGAGTTCCTGTCGGAGTCATTGGGTATTGATTTTTCCATGTGAATGGGATAAATTGACTTTGTATTGAACTTCCTATTCTCATGGATCCGGATGTAGCGCATCCTCGACACCAATCACACCAGTCAAGAACAGAGGGGCGGGGGTGGGGGGCTTTTCTCTTGCACTAGCAGGGTGCCTCACTCTTAAGGTAGTACGGTAAATCCGCAGTTAACTCATTCAGAGCCAGTTAAAAAAGACTGCAATAAAGGCTATTCGTCGTATACAGTGATGTAGAAGAGGTCCTTAGAAACATTTTTCTAAATAATATTTTATCTTTTAAAGTGTTCCGTGTTTTCACGGAAAAGGAGATGTACCACCATACTGGGAGGTTAAAATGGCAATGTACGTAGATTATTTACACTAAGCTCCTTTCGAAAGATTCTAAACCTTGAATTTTCTTACGGAACATTTTTTTGTACAATTACAACAAAAGGCAAGTGTAGTGTGCTCTTCTATTTGGGGAGGAACTTATAGCCCACAGGTCGAACACAATCAAATCGGAAACGTCCCCCTCTGAACAGCGGCTCTTCGCGTCGTTCCACCTTAAGAGGTGCACACATCTCTATCGCCCGGCCTTCCACATCTGCCCAATGAATTAAGAGCGGATGCGATGTATCCTTTTTCAGCGCGGTGAATGGCCAATGGGAGTTGGCTACTCGAGCAAACACAGGACCCTACTTTCTCATTCATTTAGTAGCCTACTAGTCTTGAAACGCAAAGGAATCATGCCTACAAGTGTACTTCTCTCTTAAGCGCTCCACGCAGTAGAAAAACAATAGTAATGCACTGTCGCACAACTTAAGGAGCCTGAGATCAACTTGGATATATTTAGAATCGTAAAGATTCGCTTATAAAGAAACCCCGGGGAAAACATTTTTTTGCGTTTTGTTTCGCCGCGCTTGGACAAAACTGGGTTGTGTTGCCAGATCGGCGTCTCAAGTGCGCAGTGCTTTACTGGGAGCCTGCTCCATCTTTCAAGCTTCACTCGTGGATTTACCCTCACCTTGGACACACTAGTGAATTAATTCGCTGCATCGAGTGGAGGAATAGCGACAGATCAAGCACCACTATTTGGATACAACAATCGTAATGAGCTTTAGATATTAATATAAGCTGGTTTTAAACAATTTTGGATGGGTGCTTGGTATATTGGCTGATGGATCCTACACTATGGATGGTTGCATATAGGTGCGTATTGAATTTTGTATTTTGGCTTCCATTGCATTATGAACTATTTGCATTTAAAATTCATATATGGTTTGCAGAGCCTGTTGGCACTATTTTGCCCTCGGCGCTTTCTGAAATGTGCTATTTGGTAGGACACATGTCGGGTTTACTGTCGCACACCACCCTCAGCGGTCTGTTGCCTCTCCAGCCAACAGCGGGATGGTGTTGTTGGCCTGTGCTGTCGTTCGATTATTTTCTTGTCTGATTATCTCCGCAAATCAAAACATCCGCGCATGCATGTCTACTGTGCACAGCACGTTTTTTTTTATGTTGCGGTTAATGAACATATGACGAGCGAATATCCTAGCCCCCTTGGTTCCTCCAAAGGAATAGGCTAAGAACGGCCCCAGACTACTTTTTAGCCAGGAGGGGCTCGCTCTCCTGCGGTAGCTAACTGACAAACACCCCTCCCCCATGGAGCTTGCTTGTTTTCATTCATAAGTCCCCCCCTTCCTCTGTCGGCTCATCCTGGATTGTGTTGATTAATTAGTTCCACCACTTGCCTTCAGTGAAGCTCTACGAAACCTAACTTGATGGGAATAGCCTAATTATGCATGGTACTGTTTTGAACTTCAATAAAACGCACTTATTGTAAACTTTCGATGCACACTTTGGCTATTGGTGGCTTCGGTTGTGAATGAGTGGAACTTGACAGTGGAGTAATCGGCATTTAACACACTGGGCAGTTGACAAACTTTGCAGTTCACACACACAAAGTCGATTTAATCTTTAGGGCCTTTGGCCATAGCTTTGGTGGCTGTCTGACATTTTAACTCGCGTAGTCTATTGCCGTATGGTATTTGCAGTACGCGTGTTTGCAACAACCTTGCGTAAGCTGTAACCCTGTCTAGATTTGTTAAAAAGAATTATACTGGCAAGAGGATAAAATCACGAAACCCTCTTTTCCTCTGTGTCTCTAATCAGTTTATTTTTTGCGAAAACCTTAATTACTCAAACGATTTGTAGAGCCCTAAGTCCAAAGCTTAAATAATAGCCATTATTATACCCTTCAACTTTTCCCTTAGACTTGATTTATGTGGCTGGTTAATTTCAAAGCAAGCCTTCCGTTTTGCAGTAGAATTAGAGAAGCAGTTCACATTGTTGAGCTGGACCGTGTCCTCATCCCTTTCCTGGGCTGTATTTAAATGTTAACTAGCCATACAAATGCAAATCGGAACGGGAAGTATTTGTACTGAAGTTTGGATGTATTCGTATTGAGGACGGAACAAAGTCTTGTTAATAGTCAATCTCTTCTCTGCTTGCATAACTCTCGGGGGGTAAAATGCCACGAAATGAAAGAAAGTGAAGATAACTCTCTATTCACCATGGACGTTTGCACGTGAACATGAAAAGTGTATAAATCGCTGATAGACCCTGAAAGATTAGCCGACTTGTGTAGGCTACTGTCAAGGCACGTTGTTTACCATCAGGATCACTCGTTTGTCATTTGTCAGTGTCAAAACCCATTTTCGCGACTTGTTTTTCAACAATTTCCCGGCCATAGGAATGTAAATGATTGTCACGTTTGGTTCTCACTTTCTTACTCATCTCTGTCTTCCATTCCTCCTCCAGGATTTCAGATGCATGCCAAGTCCACAGTGAATGTCGGAAGTGGTGATCACCCCAGATGGAGCTCCAACGTCAACATGGCAGTGGCGGCTCATTAGTAGTGATCCAGCAGCCTTCCCTGGAGGGCCGGCTGGACCGTTTGGACTACGAACGGGAGCTCCAGCATGCCGCCATTCTCTCGCTTGACCAAATCAAGGCCATCCGCTCCAACAACGAGTACACGGAGGGGCCGTCGGTGGCCCGCAGGCCTGTCGCCCCGCGAATGGTGGTAGCCCCGCGACCGGACAAGCACGAGAGCACCCACGAGATCATACTTGTCAATGTGAACAACAACTATGAGCACCGGCACCCCGGCGGCCATCCAGGGAGTGCCCTGGTCGGACAGCATTACAACGGGCGGGCTCCCGGCCTCAGCCGCTCTACCAGCACAGGTAGTGCTGCCAGCTCGGGGAGCAACAGCAGTGCCTCGTCAGAGCAGGGCCTTCTGGTACGCTCCCCTCCAAGCCGGCTTGGCTCTGCCCACCACCATAACCACCACCATAGCAGCAGCAGCAGCAGCCACCGGGCGGACAGGCCTGTACGGACTCAGCCCAAGTCACTGGTCTCCCAGCAGCAGCAGCAACAGCAGCAGCAACTGCTGCTCCTGCAACAGCTGGAGGCCCCTTTGAAGCCCTCTGTGAAGGGCGGACTGGCCGGCATCGCAGGGGATGCATCCAGCCACCAGTTCATCTGCGAGCGCTGCGGCAAGTGCAAGTGCACGGAGTGCACAGCGCCCCGGACTTTGCCCTCGTGCCTGGTCGGGCAGTGCCTGTGCTCACCGGACAGCGTGGTGGAGCACGGCACCTGCATGTGCCTGGCCAAGGGCATCTTCTACCACTGCTCGAACGACGACGAGGGCGACTCGTGCGCCGACCACCCCTGCTCGCTGTCGCGCTCCCACTGCTGCTCGCGCTTCCTCTGCATGGGATTAATGTCCGTTCTCTTCCCCTGCCTGCTCTGCTACCCGCCCGTCAGAGGCTGCGTCAAGGCCTGCCAGGACTGCCACGACCGGGTCAACCGGCCGGGCTGTCGCTGCAAGAACTCCAACACTGTCTATTGTAAACTGGAGAGTTGGGCCTCCCAGGCCCAGGAGAAGCCTTCCTGATTCCTAACGTCTCCGGAGAGGAATTTGGTCCCCCCCCCCACCCGCCCGCGCGCGCTCTCCCTCTGTCACGTGGCTCTGATCATAAAGATGACAATGATGATGGTGATAATAATCGTTGCTATCGATGTTTATCAAAACAATTTAAGCCCCTCCCACCCTCGCCCTTCCGAATGGGGGGCTTCTGCTAGGAGTGATAAGCATGGAGTATGAAAACCACTCTTTTTGTTCGTTTTTTTTCTTTGTTTCAACAGGACCTTTTTTTTTTTTACAAATCAGTGTTTGCCTTAACCGTTTCTTTTGTCTCGTTGGCTACACATTAACACTCATTATAAAGAATTTTCTGTTAGCTAGGCAGAGCTTCCCTGGTGCTTTAAGCCTCGTGCGTGTGGCCTCTTACCAAATCTGTGAAGGACTATCTAGCTAGACAATATGTAGCTGTTACCAGATCATAGCAACCAGGAGTGTTTTGAGTGGTCAGTTGCTACCACATTAAGGCTATGGGTAACCGTGGTTCCTTTTGGATTGAGGAGAGCGCATCTATCTCATAGTATTTCTGGTGGATGCTTCTCTCCCACTCCCAAGACTCTTACCAACAATTCTGTGGCATTCTTACCCTTTTGTTCTCATTTTTTTTTGTAAATTGTATGTTCAGATCCATAAGAGAAATTCCGGCTATTTTTAAAAAAAAGAAAATGTCTGTTAAAACAGTTTTTGTTGTACAAAATATTTATTATGTGAAGCTCTATTATTTTATGATATTTATTGCAAAAGACAGTCTTAAACTTACTCATGTCTGAATATAACAAAATATCAATACTTACTGAAAAATTAAAGGGTGGCACAAAAGAAAAAACTATGTTAACTTTAATGCAGAAAATATATTAATTAATGAAAAATATACCATGTCTTGTGTCTTGATTATCTTTGAATGTCGTGCACCTCTCTCAAGCCTATGGGCGTAGGAAAAGATGAAGTGGAAGTGAAAGAAACTGATTAGTACATGTACATGTGTCTGTGGGTGGAAGGGTGGGTGGTTGGGAAGTATTATCAGTTGATGAATCGGTTATATGATAATGTGGGCACATTAGTTGTTAGGTCTTTTAAGTTGCATCACTCTTTCCTACTGATTGCTGAAGGTCTTCCAATTCATGAATTTTGCAAAAATATGACCTCCTTTCTGCAACAGCACTGACCACAGTTTTAAGGATCATTCTCTGCTCATCTTGTGACTCAATTCCATTAGTTCGAGTTTAGTTGAAGGCAAAGCAAAGGGGAAGTCTTTCAAACCAAGTTCTGTGGTTTGTAAGCATAATGTCAGAATGCATCACTTTACATTTTTTGTGGGGATTCGGGGAGGAGGGGGTGGGGATTATAAATAGGAATAGTTTTTGCTGAGCTGCGACAGCTGACATAGTGTCATTAAACTGTAAAACGGTCTTGGTGCGAGCGAGTTCCACAGTGAGTCTCAGTGGGAAACAGGACCCACCACTCCAGCATCCCCAGGCCACCTGTTCAAAGATAATAAACCGCTAGCATTGCCCAGCTTTTATTGCACAGTTCCTGCTCTAAGGACAACGGCAGTCAGGGCAGAAACAGCCCCCTTTTGGCCTGCCTGCTCGAGCGCTCTCTCTTTTTTTTTTTCTCTCTCTCTCTCTCTTCTCCTGGGGGTTTTATCACTCCAGGGGAAGTTGGATGACCTCGTAAGAGAGGGTGAGATCATGGCTGCAGAGAAGAGAAGGGAACTGAACGTGTCAGAAATCTCAGGCCCACACCAAGGCAGTCCAGATCTGTACACAGAGAAACACATAAGGGGAAAGTGATTGGGAAAGAATGCTGAGTGAGTAATCGACCACAAGGTATTTCCTAAAACCCTAAGGATTACGAGTCTCTAGCTCAAGAGAGGGATAATTGTTTCTTTTTTTCCACTGTTGCTTCCTTGTTGGCTCGCTGCTATTTTTGGAAGATCTGGCTTTGCTAATATTTTTAGCTTATTTTTTAAAAAATCTTAAAACCCTGAAAGACTACAGCTTGTTCACAGGCAGTACCATGATCTTTGACCATCTCTGGGGGAAAATATTTCACAAATGTTTCCCTACCGGCTGGCTGAAACCATCTTTTTTTTTATTGTGGTTATCCTGGATTTGTGTGTATTCAAGGGTGTTTTTGTGGGTGACATGCTTGAAGCAACAGGACAAGCCCTTTTCCAAATGGGTTCGTTTAGAATATCATCATTTTTTTTTCTCTTCCTCTCTTCTCCTTTTTTTACTGGCTGGAATGTACCTTTTGTTGGTCTGAATGGCTGAGTGTGGATTAGTGGTTTGACAATTTCCTGCTACCTTTCAGCCCTGCAATCTGAGGAGCCCCCCTTTGCCTCTTGGTCCGGGGCAAGCCACAACAATAGAGCAGGGTTCATTTTGGAGCCTTTCTGACACAGAGGGCCCTGAACTAAAAGCTCTCGTTTGGGAGTGGGGCTGACATAACTGCTTTGAAGTTGCACCAAATCATTTTCAAACAGAGCCCATTTGAAGTCTTTAATTCAGGAAACCTTGAAGGAAGCTGTTTTAACAATATACCATAGATGTGAAATCATTCAGATTGCCCTGACGGTCCGTAATTGAAGTTTGCATATGGACATATACATTCATACAGATTTAAAAGAAAAAAAAACCTTGGCTCAAAATGTATTGTGTCATTCATTATAAGAATGATAAAATCACACATAAGCACACAAACCCACACTACGGTAAATAAAGAACAACAGGATGCTTGTGTCCTGTGAAGTCTCGCACAATATCTCTCCCAATCCCCCCCCCAGCACCGATCCTAAGGATTTTCTTTGGATTTTACGGGTTATACAGGTAGGCATCCAAAGGGGTTTACATGTTTAATACACTGGGAGGCTGTGTCTTCTTATTGACACGTAAGGGTAGGTCTAGGTTACACTGGATTGACAAGGTACGCTTGATTGAAGAATGATTGCATCAGAAATACTCTTCGTCTTATTCTATTTCTAACACTTGTTCCGTTTTTGGTCGGGGAAAGATGTTGTATCGCCGCCCACACATCCACAGGTCTGTTTCCAGGCTCCTTGTAAGATGGCCTACTCCACGGGCTCTCTGCGAGTGCAAACTTGCACCAGTTCAACTTGACTCAGAGCGGAACCTCCACACCACAAACTTTCACTGACCTCAGCCTAAGGTGCCGGCAGCGCAGCACATCTAAAAATAACACCCGGAAGGAAATTCATCATGTAGGCCAGATTTAGTCATTCTTGTTTTGGTTTTTCCTTCCTCCCTTTTCTCTTATTCAAACCTACACATGTGCAAGTGAACAGGAAAGACCTTAGTCATTCTACCTGACGGGGGAAATGTACTCAACTCAGTTGAGCACTAATAATAGTTTTTCCATTTAGTCGAACTTTTTAAAATGCTTTTAAACATGTGAGGGAAAACGTACTTAAAGCCAAAAAACACAATCTCAAGTCTTTAAGCTTGGCAGTTCCCTTCACAAAAGCAATAAAAGGACGGCTGCATAGAGAGGCAGCTCTCCAAACAGCCCTAACCTCCATTAGCCCCTTTATCTGGCCCTGTTGTGTCAAAAGGCGGTCAGGACAACAGGATGTGAGTTTGTTTGACTGGAGGTGTTTCATTGCCTGGAACATTTGGGCCACTCAGGATACAGGGGAATTTGGCCATCCCAGAGGGCCTTGTGTGTCTCTTGAGTGGCGCTGCCATCTAATACGGTGCCTCTCTCTCTCTCTCTCTCTCTCTCTCTCTCTCTCTCTCTCTCTCTCTCTCTCTCTCTCTCTCTCTCTCTCTCTCTCTCTCTCTCTCTCTCTCTCTCCCTCCCTCCCCAACCACCCCCACCAATCACCACCCACCCCCATCTTTCTTTGGCCTTTGTCTGCCATTTTCCAGACAAAGAGTGCTAGTGGATGAGTGAGTGAGTGAGTGAGTGAGGACTCTATGGAGGACGATCAATACACAACATTTACAAATCTTAACGGGGAGATTTCTTGCTCATTAATGGTAACCAGGCGGTGTGGTATGTTTCCTTGGTGGCTGGAAAGGTGTGTGTAGGGGGTGTTAAAGTTTGTGGCTTGATCAGGGTAATGGGTTATTTAGATTGAATTAATCAACACGTCCAGCAGGTCTTCGGAAGAGTCCTCTGGGTATCCCTCAGCTTTAGTGGTAGTGGTGATCCCTGGTCAGAGTCCATCGGGGCCGCAAGGGTTCCTTTCATAGATATCACGACAAAAAAGATCCCTGGTTTCACCAGGAGTAAGTTTTCCAACGACACAGTCAAGGAATATGTTCCCATTTCCTTAAGGTTTGAGTCAAAAACAAGACCCACTTCCTGTTTCTCTCTTTTCTTCAATTTCTCTTACTGTCAGTCACTATTTAGGCGCCCATTTTGTCCTCAAAAGGCCAACTGTATGCCACAAAAGAAGTCAGACATCTTTGAATTCTTTGTCGGCAAATGCACATATTTTTGAATAATTCTCTCTTGACTTAAGGTCAAATTGGTGCGTGCCGATAAGATCACAACCTTGTTCTCTTGAAGTTGCCCCCAGGAGACGTTAATTCAGGAGCTCAGCCCAAAGTCCACCGTCTCCTTTTTTCTTTCTCTCTCCCCCTTCCAAATATCTCAAGCAGGAAAATGCCTTCCAGAACTTTGAAAAAAGAAAAGGACTTAAATCATTCCTGGTAGTCAGTGGCCCCTTTCGGAGGCTGTGTGTGGTGGCAGGGGTGGGGTGGGATGGGGGTGTGTGAGTTGGGGTGTTTCTCTCTCTTTTTCTCTCCCCCACCCACCCTCTCTCTTTCTTTCTTTTTTCCCCCCTTTTTGTCTCCTTCCCCCTCTTTTTTTAAGATTAGACTACACATCCAGCCAGATGGTTCCTGTCTGATGGCTTTTTTCAATTCACTTCCTCTCCACACAGTCACCATCCCCCCCTCCCCCTCCCCCCTCCTCCTCCTCCTCACACACACTTGCATCCCTTCCCCCCTCCCCCTCCCAAACGTTCTTCTGTTATGCGGCTGGAAGTAATCTTTTATTACCCAGTTGTTCGGAAGTGACCTTCTGCCCTTGATTAGATAGGGCCACGTCCTATCACACCATTTTGTTTGAGCTGGCAGTTTCCCCCCTTTTCTCCCGTGGGCTCGTGATCCTGTGGAAGAGACAACAATGGAGGGCTTTAGCCTGTCCGTCTCACGAGTCCGTCTCCGGGGTGCAACAGGCAGGGGTCATGGAAGAGGCTTTTTTTTTGTCTTCTTCTTTTTTTCAGCAAGGACACATCAGGGACAAGGATGGGGACCCTTGGTATACTTTTAAGTCTGTGACTGGCTTTCCAGCCCACCACCCAAACCTCCTCAAAGTGCCCCCCCACGCCCCCCTCTCTCCTAAAGAATCCCCCAACCCCCATCTCCTATGATGACCCTCTATAGAGCTCAGAGACTCCCCTTTAATCTTGGCTATCAGTGAACTCTTAAGTCAATAGAGAGAGTAGTCAACAGGTGAGCTGTTCAGGGCGATGGCCGCCCAGATATCTGGTCCTTTTGTGAGGCTCCCATTTGGGTTTTATTGATCCATGTTGTTGCTCATGAAAAGCTCACATTTCCTGTGTCGTTTTGTCTTTGATCACAGGGATTCCACATCACAACACTGGCAGACGAGGGATTTAAAATTCCTAAGGTCGCTTCAAAGGATCAAACGTGGTTAGTTAATTCATTAATAGCCAATCCAGCAAGTGTTGATTCAGTTTATAGGTTACCATCTGTGAGGAACACATGTTGTTACCTATTTAGAGATGTGTTTTCAATCACTGACCACACTGAAGTGTGTTAGTCTTTGAAGCTAAATCTTGATCCAGTAAGATATGATTTTCTTATACTGATGAACCGTTGCTATTTCAAAAAATAGACACAGGTTAAATTCTAACACTGTCAGCGGATTTTTAAACCCCCAAATTTGAACACAGCTTATTTTTCCATACCACACTCAAGGCAACAGATTGAGTAATAGTTTGCCAAAGAGTGCAACCGAACATCTTGGCCACACTACATAATGTGTTTCAGTTGAGTGAAACCATGTGATAGCTTAACTGTCAGCATATTTTCAAGGATATAATTTGAGATACAGTATAAAAGGGAATGGCAAGTCTTATCAGTGCATATCTACACTCTCAACAAGGCATTTCCTTTTTAAAACAAAAACTATGATTGTGTGTGTTGAGCCTCCATAGATTTGTGAGCACTGGCAAAAGGTAAGAGAAGTTTACATGGTAGAGGTTTAGAAGAGCCTGATCCTGGGGTTGATTGACCCTTAGAGCAACCTGGAAGCCTTGTTTCTGTATGTAACTCCCTTTCATATGGCCCCATAAACCCTAAACAAAAAGGCTCCTCTCGGGTTTCAGCGTCTGAATGCAACCGTGGCTTTTGAATAGGTGAAAATGGACAAGAAAAAGCATTCTTATTACTTGTACCCGAGAAACTGACATCATGTTCTACTGACTTCCCCCTTCTCAAAAGACCAAGATAAGCCTTTGTCAGGACAACAGAAGAATGATTTAAGTGAATTAGGGACATTTGATTTAGCCATAAGCAACATGATCAGGAGATTTGGTTTACTCGGGTGTGAGGGTAGAGATCGTTATGCGTGTGTTGGTTCTGAACTTCAAATACGGTGTTTTACTATCTATCTTTAGGATTAAAATGTGCCTTAACATTGTGCTTACAAAAAGAGGAACATTGTGGAAACTCAGAAACTGCGGAGCTGAGGAAGACTTTACTCATAAGTCAAGGTGGTAACGTTTTATGGCTGTATATCTATTAGTACTTTTTATAATAAGTAACATATTCTTGAGTTAGCTGCCAATGTAAGACATTACAATCGGCTTTATGTTCAGTTTTTTCTTTCTTCATAGCTATTTCAAAGAAAGCATTAGTAACCTTTAGTCTAATGCGTTTTAGGGGGACGTGTAAATGAAAAGCAAAGCACACAGTGAAGACTTCTCTGCTGTTGATTTTGGGCTCATTCTCAAATACGGGGTTATGGAAACGTGTGAAGGTATTACAGGGCAACATCACAGGAGCTGGCCTTTCATCTTGACTAGCCTTTGTTGTCTTGCACTATGAAAATGGGCTTCTTGATTCAACTTTAACAGTTCACTGCGCAGTGATGTGGCTACCAGAAAATCAGCAGCAGGTGAGGGCTTGCAAGAAGCAAAACAGTGTTTCGCCCGGTCCTGGCTGTTATTTGGCTTTTCAAAACTTAATAAGTAAACTAGAAAAAAAAAAAACAAGCTACACACTGATGGGTTGTGCTTCAGGCTCTAGGTGATGTTAGTGGTTATGTGCGCTATACAGAATTACACCATCAGAGATAAGATCATAGTTATATGGTGCAGTTGAACTGTTGGTCAAACATTGATATGTTTTCATGTAGCACATAATCAAGAACATTCACCAGACATTGGGGAGCATTTGGAGACATCATGGCTGTGACTGCAGTTTCTCTCTGTAAAATTAGTAATTGTAAATAAGACCAGTGGTAGCTGATACATATTGAGTACGACTTGAATGAAAATGTGATGAATTTTCTGTTGATTTTTGCAGATAGTGTTTTGATGGTCTACTTGACTTTCCCATGCTAAATCTTTATGCCTCAAAAAAATTACCATTTATGGTCAAAAATAACAATTTCATAAAGCGATGGAATAATGCGAGAGTTTGATCCTCAATTAGTCAGAAAACGATGGATGTCTTCACGGTAATGAAACAGCAAGGGCAACAGGATCACGTTTGGATCAAGATCTCTGCAGATGTCAGACAGGAAGACATTTCCTGATCCATTGCTTTTCCTTAGCCAGGTTATTTCCATAGTTTTAAAGTATGCTTGAGCAGAAAAAAAGTGAAATTGTAGTGACTACACATCAAGGGGTCCAGAGGACAGATCATCCTATCTAAACTGAAAATCTCACACCATTATTGAGGATCAAATCCAACACCAAGAGCTTAGAAAATACAAAGCAAGGACCAAGAGAAGGGGAGTGTGAGGAAAGTGGAACCAGCTGTTCGGAAATGCTTCCTCTTTACGACGTTACAGCTACGCGAGCTCATAACTAGTCAAAGTTTTGCTTCAATCAAACGCCCCATTTGCCTTTACAGGAATATTAGAGATGTTATGCCGAAACTTTCTTTCTTTTTTTTTCAAACTGCAAAGAAAAAAAAGATTTTAAGAGAGGAAAAAGGGGGTGCCCATGAGTCTATGCCCCCTCAGATATATATGGCATGTGGGCAGTCCAGACAACAAAGAGACTCATAATAGTCTTTTTTCTCCCCAGTGGAGAGAGAACAAGCTGGGTCCACATCAAGCCTGGTTTGCCATGCCATACTTCACCATAATTCCTCCTACAAAAGCTTCAGTTTGGACGCAAGACCACCCCCATTTGACTAAAGCTTTTAAAAACAAAAGAAGTGCTCACGTGGAGTCCAGCAACCGCCAAATCAACTATCAGATAAATAATTCAACAACTCCTTCTAGAAAACGCTGTTCAAGACTGAGCACGGCTCAGAAGTCAGTGAACTCATGCGTTGACCTTGGACGTATCTCTGTTATTTTGGCTTAGCCAAAGGCCCGAACAATTAGAAACAACAGCAGAAAACAAACTCGTCCCTTTTCTGGGTCATAGTCCTTCAAACTCTCACACCACATGCAGTAGATTGTGCAGGCGATGCGGTTCCACATTGTAACGACGTTCTGTGGTGGTGAGTTTCCACACTGCAGCAACCCCTGGGGTGGTTCATGGTTGACATGTTCCATATCTACTGAAGCATGTCCACAATCAAATATATAATCAAAAAGTGATTAGACGTAACATGCTGGAATTATTCAAAGTCTATCATTATGAGAGGGATATAGAACGACGTCTAGACAAGCAATATGAAGACCATATGCTAAATATACCAGTTTGT
>NC_045171.1:23374546-23402046 GCF_900700415.2 Clupea harengus | reverse complement strand
CCATAAACAGGGCTCTCGCTCTCCGAGCTCCGGGATGATTTAATGTGGTTGTTAGACCACAGAGCTTGCTCAGTTTCTGGGCAATTAGCGGAATCACTGATTACATCATGTGGGAAGGTCTGAGGACCTGTGTTGTGTGTGAATGGAGTGAGCCTCAGCATGTTTTGATCTAATCTCTCCACCTTCCTCCGCAGTGAAAGAGGGCCCAGCCACTCCTTAACGCGCTGACTTACTACTTAGAGGGTGTAGTATAAGTGTATATGGACCACTAGGCAGCGGATATGGACCATCTACAGCAAGGAGTAAAACTATGGAAAATAACTGTGAGGAAGTCAGTGTTCAATAGTGTGAAATTGTTTGATTAGCTATGCGACGTTATTCATAAATATGTGAATGAGAGGGTTGTCTCTTCTCTTTGAACTTGACAACCCTGAGGGTTACCCACGGACTTCTACGCATCAGCTGTCACTTATTCCCAGATTGTGTGTCTCTCTTGTTGATCTGTGATCAGACTAAACTGATCATAGACAGCATCAAGGGAGTCTGTGTGACAAAAGGGGTGGGGTGGTGTATGAGAGAGTGTGTGTGTATGAGAGTGTTTGTGTATGAGAGAGTGTGTGTGTGTGTATGAGAGTGTGTGTGTATGAGAGAGTGTGTGTGTATGAGAGCGTGTGTGTGTATGAGAGAGTGTGTGTGTATGAGAGAGTGTGTGTGTATGAGAGCGTGTTTGTGTATGAGAGAGTGTGTGTGTATGAGAGCGTGTTTGTGTATGAGAGAGTGTGTG
The DNA here is from genome assembly GCF_900700415.2 of Clupea harengus. Taxonomy (NCBI): domain Eukaryota; kingdom Metazoa; phylum Chordata; class Actinopteri; order Clupeiformes; family Clupeidae; genus Clupea; species Clupea harengus. Next base: position 23,401,262 of record NC_045171.1, on the reverse strand, counting down.
TGTATGAGAGTGTGTGTGTGTGAGAGCGTGTGTGTGTATGAGAGCGTGTGTGTGTATGAGAGTGTGTGTGTATGAGAGAGTGTGTGTGTATGAGAGTGTGTGTGTATGAGAGAGTGTGTGTGTATGAGAGAGTGTGTGTGTATGAGAGAGTGTGTGTGTATGAGAGAGTGTGTGTGTATGAGAGTGTGTGTGTGTGAGAGAGTGTGTGTGTATGAGAGAATGTGTGTGTATGAGAGAGTGTGTGTGTATGAGAGAGTGTGTGTGTATGAGAGAGTGTGTGTGTATGAGAGAGTGTGTGTGTATGAGAGCGTGTGTGTGTATGAGAGAGTGTGTGTGTATGAGAGAGTGTGTGTGTATGAGAGAGTGTGTGTGTATGAGAGTGTGTGTGTATGAGAGAGTGTGTGTGTATGAGATAGTGTGTGTGTATGAGAGCGTGTTTGTGTATGAGAGAGTGTGTGTGCATGAGAGTGTGTGTGTATGAGAGAGTGTGTGTGTATGAGAGAGTGTGTGTGTATGAGAGAGTGTGTGTGTATGAGAGAGTGTGTGTGTATGAGTGTGTGTGTGTATGAGAGAGTGTGTGTGCATGAGAGTGTGTGTGTGTGAGAGAGTGTGTGTGCGCGGCAGGATGGTGGTGGGAGATGGGGGGAGTTTGGGGGGATCGGGAGGCGGGGGAGTGTTCCGTAACAGGCCTTAGCAGGATTCATTTTTCAGTCCCACTCCCGGGGTCTGCTCCTGTAAAAACACATCCCGTAGGTAGACGCTTATGTGGGATAGATGTGCCTGTCCCGCTCCTGCACGCTCCCCTAAAACCACCAACCTTGCGCCTGTTTATGTAAAAAAACAAGTCCTATTTCTTGCTGCTCTCGTGCAAAACACAAATAATACTTTAAAAACAAAAAAATCGACTTCTCTACTGCCTCGCTACTTTCATGTCATTTTCTTTATATTTTGTGAGCCATTTCTTTCTCCCCGTCCGGCACACGCATCGGTCTCTTCCGGGCCGCACCCGCACCCGCACTCCTCACTCGAAATGAGTCCCGTGCCGCACTCTTTGTCGCCGGGTCCCTCGGTACTCCCGTGGGAGTGCTGCCCTCCAGGTTCCACCTGGCTGGGTTCCTAGGGGGGGGGGAGAACCAAGAACCCCACTCCCCGGTCTTCACCATCTTCCTCCTCCTCTCAGTCAGTCAGCGGAGCAGTCTTCTCTGCTGGGTTCACTGAGGAGGTGGGGTGGCTTGTGAGGGCTGGTATGGTGTAAGGGTGTGTGTGTGTGTGTGTGTGTGTGTATGTGTGTGTGTGTGTGTGTGTGTGTGTTTGTGTGTGTGTGTGTGTGTGTGTGTGTGTGTGTGTGTATGTGTGTGTGTGTGTGTGTGTGTGTGTGTGTGTGTGTGTGTGTGTGTGTGTGTGTTGGGGGGTTATTCAGGGGAAATTCTTTGTGGGGGCAGAGTGTGGAGGTAGACAATACACTGGGTTCCAGTCGACTCGCTCTCAATGGTCAGCGGCCCCTGCGCCTGCCTCCTCGTGCGAGGAAGGGGAAAGAGGCGGGACGAGGGGGTTGGGGTGGAGTGTGGGGGGGGGGGGGCAAGAGGATGGGAGGGCCTGGGAGGAGGGGAGGGGGGATGGGGTGGGAGGAAAAAAGGCTCTTCAGTGGGATACCAGAGTATCCCAGGACCCCTTTTTCCCACAGGAAGAAAAAAATATCCTCCCCTTAACCCCCAACCCACCCCACCCCCCTCTACCACCCAAAAACTCCCCTTCATGGGTCTCCTCCTACTTCCACATACACACATGGACACACACACACACATGGACACACACACACATACACCCATAGACACACACACACATGGACACACACACACATACACCCATAGACACACACACACACACACACACACATACACACACACACACACATGGACACACACACATACACCCATAGACACACACACACACATGGACACACACACACATATACCCATAGACACACACACACACATGGACACACACACACATACACCCATAGACACACACACACACACATGGACACACACACACGTGTTCACATTTACATAAACACACTTGTGCACACGTATACAGAGAAGTGGGTAAATGTTCACACACAAACAAGCAAGTGAAGGTGCCTGCCTCTTGTCCTTGACACACACACATACCCAACTCATGTCAAGATGAAGCTGGCAGCGAGACACAGACGGTGACAGTTTCCCATAGCATTCTAGGGTCATTTAGCACCTGGCTCTTTTTGTGTGTCAAAATCATCTGGTGTGACACCATAGAATGAAAAGTGAAGAAAGGTCAAAATGAAGATCACGTCTGGATCAGGCTGAAGCAGCGAAAGGCAGGCATGAATGCAGTGAATTCTGCATCAGGACTGCATCTGTTAATGTGTCACATTCTGTTTGGGGGGGGGGGGGGGTCCCAATGGTTGTAAATATCTCTAAACAACACACATTAGTTTGTGTATATGCTCTCATTCTAGGCTGATTCTTGGCCATGCCTTGGCAGAAATGATTTCAAATGACATTCTCAGGGAACATTATGGTACAGACTACAGACCTATCACAGCCTATCATTGCCTCTTCTATGGCGGTGGATACTAAAACAAATCTGCCACAGGTGGGGCTTGGACAAAAGGTTACTTCCAGTGCCTCAGATAGATATTACCGATGTTATTATTTTTAGTTATGTCTCTGTCAGTGTGCTCTTCATAAATGATAGAGGCAAAATGGTTTCTTCCTGGTTGAGCAGGAGATAAATTGTTCGGGATTAACTGGGTTTGGGAAAGACTGTTTAAGTTCTGTAACTGCAGAAGCTATTAGTGCAACTACGGTTACTGGAGCATAACCTCAAAACGTTTGTTTTCTTTTCATAATGCTAATAACAACAATGTAATTATTACAGCTATTTGTTAGCAGTGAAAAGTGAGAAAGAGAGAGAGAGAGAGAGAGAGAGAGCAAACGAGAGACAAAGTGAGCAAAAGCAAAAGAAAGAGAATGACAGAGAGAAAGAGAGGGAAAGCATAACAGAAGTAGAAATCTAGGCCCTCTCTTCCGCTCTGTCCTTCTCTCTCTTTTGCTTTCTCTCACTTTTTCTCCCTCCCTCTCTCCGTTGCACCACAGTGCTGGGGGATGGAGTCTCCAGAACCATCCGTGGACTCTCTCCTCAGCAGTGTGGTGCAAAATTTCAGTTGTGGTCGGAAACTGAGGGTCACATTTTTATCTGACATAAATATTAACATTTCTCTGGGGCTTTTGGCATAAACATTAAGCCTGTGTTTAACACACATGTTCCAAGGCTGGGATTTCACAAATGACCTAGTGTAGCGTTTAGCCTATGAGTTCTGCTCCTTGGCCTTGAGCAGGGGGCCTGTTGACCTTGGCTCTGCTCTGCCCACACATCACCTTTGAGGGTTGCCTGATACGCACTAAATTCCCCACGGCTACAAGAGGCTTTCTAAAAAGGCGACTTTGGGGGGGGGGGGAGCATCAGCAACGCAGCAAATGTGAACGTGTTACACATAGAACAAGGGGAGGGGAGCGTTCGGACCGACGAGGCATTCGAGTTTTTGATGATCCAAGCAGTCATTTTCTTACGCGGAGAGAGAGGTCTCGTGGCCTGGACAACGTCCCTCGGCAAATAAATGCCCTCGCTCTTTCTCCCGATGGCTAGATCTGAAATAAGCGACATCTAATTTTAGGTTCTAGTCATGATGAAACAAAGATGTGTTCCAGATATTGTAAGTGGGTAGTTATCAATAATTGGGTAGTTAGCCATTTTTAATTGCAGTCATGTGCTAATCTCATAGCTTTAAATGTCGTGTAATTATGGCTATGTTCTCTGATTTTTCAGAACAGCATGATTTCGCATACCTCTGGTAAAATAGTTCAAGAGGAAGTCTTTCTCTCTCTCTCTCTCTCTCTCTCTCTCTCTCTCTCTCTCTCTCTCTCTCTCTCTCTCTCTCTCTCTCTGTGTGTGTGAGTGAGAGAGACAGAGAGAGAGAGAGAGAGAGAGAGACAGAGAGACAGAGAGACAGAGAGAGAGAGAGAGAGAGAGAGAGAGAGAGAGCAGACTTTGAATAAGCCCTCCAGAGTCCCAGCGTTTCACCATATTTCAGCAGAGGGACAGTACCATAAGAGCATGGCAGCGTGAGCGTGCTGGAGCGGTTCATTAAGGGTGGGGAGTCCGTCCACAGCATCAGGGGGACAGACAGGTCATTAAGGGTGGGGAGTCCTACCACAGCATCAGGGGGACAGACAGGTCTCAGCTCCACCAGGCCAGGCCAGGCCAGGGACGGACATTCACATGGGCTCAGACGAGCTCTCAGGAGGATGGCGGAGGGGGAAAGCACCACCCTGGGTCAGTCATTGAGTGAAAGCACCACCCTGCGTCAGTCATTGAGAGAAAGCACCACCCTGCGTCAGTCATTGAGAGAAAGCACCACCCTGGGTCAGTCATTGAGAGAAAGCACCACCCTGGGTCAGTCATTGAGAGAAAGCACCACCCTGCGTCAGTCATTGAGTAAAAGCACCACCCTGGGTCAGTCATTGAGAGAAAGCACCACCCTGCGTCAGTCATTGAGAAAAAGCACCACCCTGGGTCAGTCATTGAGTAAAAGCACCACCCTGGGTCAGTCATTGAGTGAAAGCACCACCCTGGGTCAGTCATTGAGAGAAAGCACCACCCTGCGTCAGTCATTGAGTGAAAGCACCACCCTGGGTCAGTCATTGAGAGAAAGCACCACCCTGGGTCAGTCATTGAGAGAAAGCACCACCCTGCGTCAGTCATTGAGAGAAAGCACCACCCTGCGTCAGTCATTGAGAGAAAGCACCACCCTGGGTCAGTCATTGAGTGCTGTGGGCTCAGTGGGCTTCAAGGCTCTTTTACCTGGAACTCTTCCGAAGTAACCTCTGTTCCTGTGGGGGCGACAATGGTACAGGAGGTAGAGAAGTCGTTTAGTAATCAGAAGGTTGCTAGTTCGATTCCCTGTCGAAGCGTCCTTGAGCAAGACACTGAACCCCTAATTGCTCCTGATGTGCAGTGTGCCATCAGTGTAAATGTAAAATGTAAAATGTGTATACATTGTAAGTCGCACATATGTCAGTCGCTTTGGATAAAAGCGTCTGCTAAATGACTAAATGTAAATGTTCCTCAGGAGAATATCGCAACGCTGAAAATCTCAACGCTGAAAAACTCAGCGCTGACGGACAGACCGATGAGGTTGCTGCCCGGCCGTTGTGTGTGTGTCGTGTACGTCAGGGTGGGTTCGTCTGCGGGGGGCACACAGTACCAGTGTTCAGTATTTGATCATCAAAGGACGTGTGTTAAATCACCCATGCACACACAGACATGCACACACATGCACGTGTCCACATGTCCATAAGGTACTGTAATACGCCTAACATAAAAAAATGCAGAGGACCACCATATCCTGTGCAACCCTCAAATAGGAGTTGTGTGTGTGTGTGTGTGTGTGTGTGTGTGGGAATCCGGCTGTAATAGTTAGCAAATGTTGCAGCAGTATCCCAGTCCCCATCTGAGGGCAATTGTGAGCAGCCATGATGGATCTGTGCCTCTCAGGTGTAATTATTTTAAGAGAGATTGAGCAGTTAAGCACTCCAAAACATCACAAGGCCCTAATGAATGTTTATGCTCCCCTTCCTGTCTCCGTGGGCCAAACAGGACAGGCATTCCTCCAGCAGTTTTCATTTAGACAAATATGCTAAAAAGTTTCTTCCTCCTTCGTTGTTCTTTAATCACAGACACCCCCCCCCCCCCTCTCCCTTCACAGCTTGGCATTAAACCTCTTCCCTTTGTGATCTGTGGTGTTATGGATCTATTGTTAATGTGGTGGAGATGGATGACTGATGTGACGTGGATTGGCTTAAATGTGGTGTAGTGATTTTTTTTTTCTGTGTCAAAAATTGTATTTGCTTCGAGGGAAAAGAGTATGAAAAGCATCTTGGGAGATCAGAATTCTTTTTTTTTTTTTTTTTTTTTTACAGATAAAACATCAAATGATGTTGCCATAACAAGACAAGCCCTCCTGTTACTGTTTCATGTTGAGCAGCAGTTCAAACAACATGGATGCCTTCTTCCTCAGAAGATCCAGATTTACAGTGGGATTTCACTAGCTGGAAAATATCCCTGCTTGCTTCCAGTGTCCTCTTTCCAGGCGGCTAAGGATCTCCTCTGTGTGAGCACATTTCCAGCACAAATGGCGAAGCCTTCCAAGCAGCAAAAAAAAAAAGAAAGAAACTAAACCTGACATAATATCCATATCCATACAGGCTTTCATTTTCACTTCAAGGCCCGGCTGATGGTATCTCCCCGAGAGGAAATTGGGCTCAATGACTTCCAAAACTCAGAGAGGATGTCAGATAAGTTGGGTCCCCCACCTTCCTGCCCGGCTCCCAGCAGAGGAGAGGAGAGGAGAGGAGAGGAGAGGAGAGGAGAGGAGCGTAGGGGAGGCTGATATCACATGTGACAGCACCAATACAAGTGTGTCGACAGCTTAATGGAGGCTGATGGGGGCCTGTTGAGGACACACTGAGTTACGAGAGATCAGGAAGTTCAAACAATTCATCTATAGAAGTGCAGCATGCATAGTACTGGCAAGGGTTCCCGGGAGTGAATGACCCTTTTTCAATTTGTAGGAAGGTGCCTGCCTGAAACCCCCAGTGAAATGCTCATGAAGGCGGCTTTGTTGTTGTTGTTGTTGTTGTTGTTGTTGTATCCTGCTGCTCAGGTTCTATAGTTGGGCAGTTGTTATTAGCTGTACTTATCCAGAAGTCACTGCAGATATCACCAGAATCAGAATCAGAATCAGTATTGTATTTATTTAAGTAGGTTTACAGCTACCTGGAATTTGCTTTGGTATATAGGTACATACAATTAACATAAAACATAAAAACACAATAAGTACTACACATAAGAAAAAAAACAATATATAAAATAAAATTATATAAAAGATATATAAAAAAAGTAAAATGCAAAACAGGAGTGCAATGTAATGTGCATGAATTAAAAGGCAGTGAATCAGTGGTCGATGAACTGGTTGATGAAGCCAAATGAATCCACTCTAAGTGTGTGTGGAACAGCACCCTGTGTGAACTGGTTGATAAAGCCAAATGAATCCCCTTTAAGTGTGTGTGGAACAGCACCCTGTATGAACTGGTTGATGAAGCCAAATGAATCCCCTCTAAGTGTGTGTGGAACAGCACCCTGTATGAACTGGTTGATGAAGCCAAATGAATCCCCTCTAAGTGTGTGTGGAACAGCACCCTGTGTATGATTCTCTGACATCACAGGCAGCCATGGATAAATGCGTGAGCAAACCCTTCTATTACGGGGATGTGTTGGAGCTTGAGTAGGGGAATGTTCTGGATTCAAAGCAGTCCTCGGTGCAGGCTTCATGAAACCTGAAGTCATCCGGCTTCAGTGAGACGAGGCAGAGGCAAACCAAGACCTCAGGCCATGATTACTGACAGGAGGCGGCTGGAGCTTTGAATGATGGAGGGATACAGAGAAAAAAAACTTAATAGGGAGGTTGCTTGGAATGAATGATCGGCGGACACAAACTCTGTATCACAAATCATGCAAATGCATCTAGTATTTACTGTGCTGATCTCTCTTCCTTTTTAAAATAACTTCACTTGTTAAGTATAGTTACTATTGTCAAGTGGTTAATAGATTTGATGTATTTGCATTCAAACATACACAGAAGTGTTAATTAGGTCAAAGACAAAGCAACAATCACAAACAACAACAACAACAACAACTGTCCAATGTACGGTATACAATTTAGGTGCAAGGTTGTCTTTCTCTAAAAGTGTGTTCGCCACCACAAGCTTATCCAGATCCTAATTGAGAGAGAGAGAGAGAGAGAGAAAGCATGCTGAGCAAAAAATGAAAAACCAAAAACAAACAAACAAAAAAAAGCAGATCTGTCCCAGAATGAAAACCGTGGCTGTGTTCTGTCGGATGTTGAGACGGAGCAGGAAGTGTGGGGCTCCTTTAAAATCCTTCCCAGGCTCCCTCTGGGTAGAAATGGGCAATAAATAGCAGGGTATCTCGTGGCTGCTCTCCAGCTAGCAGGCCTGGCAAGGAAGTGACTCATTTCATTGGAGAGAATAGGATAAGAGGATTTTTGTGTCTGTTATTATCAGTCAGCCAAGGGAAACCACACTGGCAGGCCAAGAGGGAAGGAAAGGGGGAGAGAGAGGAGAGGAGAGGGAGAAGAGGGGAGGAAAGGGGGAGAGAGAGGAGAGGAGAGGGAGAAGAGGGAAGGAAAGGGGGAGAGAGAGGAGAAGGGGGAAAAGAAGGGTGGGAGGAGTGGGGGGTGTTACCAATACTGACGAGTTCTTATTATTCAGTGGTTCTGCTCTTTGCCGTTTTACTTTTTAAAGAATAATTTTTTAAAGTAAAGAATTGTGTAGGGTTTTATACTTTAAAACCCTACAAAATGTTTACTTTAAAAAAAATCCTACCTCTGAGGTGATGTCACCCTCATCTGGCCTGGACCTGTCAAAGATCCAGTACCACATCAGGTCCAAACCCATCCAGAACCCGCTGGCCTCTGAACCAGCTCTTCATAAGCCAACGCACGTGTGTGCCGGCGTGATTGACATCTCATATCTGTTTTACACTTGATTTGAGCCAGTGCAGCTTGTGGGAGTTAATCAGTAACACTGAAACCACACCGGCACACTGGCAGCTAGTTCTGAACACCCTTCAAAGGCACGGAGCGGGGAGAATCCACTGGAAATATTTATTCTTTAAATCATATGTTCAGCAATAACGTAACGTAAAACTACTCTGGGCAGATGAATGGCTTCAAACCAAAAGAATGCGAGGGGATATTGTGATTACAGAAATAGAGAGTGCTGTTGCTGCGTGTTTTCCTTTCAATTAGAGGGGAAGAATCCGAGAGCAGGAAAGCCTGTTGTTCCTGCACCTCTGTAAAGGGCATTTGGTGAGCCCATCTCCGGCTTAATCACACTAAAGGTTATGCCACTTCTTCTCCGGCGATATTTATGACCGTTCCCCCAGAAAGTGCATTCCCATGTGGTTGCCATGGATTTCACATTTTGCCCTGCGTTGTACTGAAGGCAGCAGATTTTATTTTGCACATAAATTTGGACGCAAGTGCAGGTATGGTGCCAACTCCATTGTGCCCGGCTGAACAGAAAAGCAATTGACTAAAACAAGCTTTTAGAAAAGATCATCTCACCTTTTAGAAAAGATCACGACCCTCCCCCCCCAACCCCCACACACACACACACACTCACTCACCAGGTCTTTTATGACATAACATAGTCTTAAATGGAACCAAGCACTATTATATTAACAGCGTTTTGTTTTGTGTGGAGTGTCCATACACACATGATTTCAGCAGGTCTGCCTGTTGCACTCTGCCTGGCAGCTAGCGCCTGGCCCTGTGCTAGCCGTGGGGCTAGGTGGGCGTGTGGAGTCGAAGACCTTTGTTCTGTGTGTGTGGAAAATCATACACTGTCAACATCAGAGAGGAGAGCTAATATTTACCATATACGGAGCTGCTGCCTTAATATTAGCCAGTGGTAAGACAGAACAGAGGCTTAGCTCTGGGGCGCGCGCTTGGTGAATGCTCTGCAAGTTTTACCACCTCCCGCTACCCCCATCTTTTCTTTTTATCTCTTTATGAATCAAAGATGTGCTGGGTGTATTTGCTCGCCAGGACTTGGAGCGCCCTGGCCATAAAAGTAGGCCTGGTTGGAGTGAACGTGCAACGGCGCATGGTGCCAATTAGACAGGGTGGCACGGCGGAATGCCTTTCATTTTGGAAACGCTGCCGCAGTCGTCATCATTTCAGTCTTAAGCCCGCGAACATCAATTTCAATTTGTCTTCGCTGTTGAATTTGAACACTGGGGAACTGTTGGTAAAACAGATCGGATTATTGGACCAAGATGAATTTTTGGAATTTCTGAAAATCCAACTGCAAGTGCATTTGAAGAGAGAACTGGCTAATGACCAGGTTTTTTTAAGATCACACTTACAGTCAACCTTAAATATTCTCTTATATGTTTTTTTTCCATGGACTGCGCCCTTGAGTGACCCGTGACTGTGAAATGGATGGGCATGCTAAATGGTTCTTGCAGGTAATAGGCAGGTTTTCAGTGCAGCTCACCCTGTTAGCAACCAAAATAAAGCAATGCCTTCCTTATACATTAAAGATGTGGTTGATGTCTTGTTATGCAGTTATGTGGTATGATGTTTTGGTAAAGTAAAGTTAGTCTAAAATTTCTCTCCAAGTCCTCGTAGGCCTTCCTAATGCTGCATGACGTTTTTGAGGGATTATCGCCAACTTTAGCACATGGACTGGCAATGGATGTGAATTTGTACTGCGAATAAGCCAGGTGCTGGAAATTTCGCTATTGCACTTTCAGTGACTTCTGGGACGGCTGCTCTGGTCTGGGCTTATCTTGAGCCAGTGCGATATTCATTTCTTCTGGGACGGCTGCTCTGGTCTGGGCTTATCTTGAGCCAGTGCGATATTCATTTCTTCCTTCCTTGGGTGCTTCGTCTGCTCCCTTTCCGTCTTTCTTGCATTCCACAGGTCACTCCCTCCCTCCTTCCCTCCTTCTCTCTCTCTCCCTCCCTCCTTCCTTCCTTCCCTCCATCCTTCCCTCCCTCCCTCCCTCCCTCCCTCCCTCCCTCCCGACAGACAGACAGACAGACAGACAGAGTGGACTCAGGCTCCCACACACCTGCCATGGAGTAACAGCTGTGGCCAGCACAACATCATTAGGGCCCACTGAAGGCGCGGAGCGAGGGACTGCGTGAGCGTTCCCCCCGGTGTTTACTTTCTCCCAGGGTTCAGCGCGGGGGCACCGGCGCAACGGAAAACAGTCGCGATAAAGACGTGCATGACTGGCTTCGGGTCGAAAATGCGATACGGGTCGGGGGGAGGGGGGGGAGTGGGGGGGGGAGGGCACTGGTGCAAATGTGTAAAATGCCTGACGGGAAAGTGGCTCGTAAAGAAACGATGCGCAAGTAGAACGATTTCACGCGGCTTTCCCAGCATTCTTTTAGGAGGTTTCCCGCTGTTTTGCTCGATTCTCAAGTCTCAGTTCAAACATGTACTACTTTCATTTCAAAATGGCAGTGGTTCTAACAAGTGATCCCCATATCTGCGCTCGTCTGTAGAACACTACAAAAACTACAAAATCAAGTCAGATAAATAATTGCCATTGATAAATTAAAAACATTCCGTAACATCAACAAGCAATGAACAAGCTTACAAAAAAAGCTTATCTTTATTCACTAAACAACTCTCCATCTCTCGTACCAAAAGGTAATTGTCGAGAAGCTACTTGATACTCATTTGATTGGCCATGTCACCAACCCTCTCTTCCCAGGCCAGCGCAGAGCCAGAGCCAGAGCCAGAGCCAGGGGAGCCAGGGGAGGGGAGGGGAGGGGAGGGGAGGGGAGCAGGACTTTGACCCTGGCACCAAGGGCTGAGAAGGAGAGATGCAGCCGAGACTCCAGACTCCTCCCGTCGATGGGGGAAATCAATCCGTCGGCGTGTACACAGGAAGGAAGCCAAGGAGATATACAGCCGTTAATGACATGTCTCTATGTGTGGCTGTATGTGTGTGTGTGTGTGTGTGTGTGTGTGTGTGTGTGTGTGTGTGTGTAGGCGCGTTTGTGTGTGTATGTGTGTGTGTGTGTGTGTGTGTGTGTATGTGTGTGTGTGTGTGTGTGTGTGTGTGGAGGGGCGGGGGGGGGGGGGGGGGGAGTAACAGGATATTTGAACAGAGATAAGTGTGTGTGCCAAAAGGGGCTGTGTCAAACCCTAGCAACCATAGTTATCCTTATGGAAAGACAAATGCCGACAATCACAGCGGGTTTTCAAACCATTCTTTTTTCATTGTACTATTCATTATTTCATCAATTAGTGTGGTACTGATTATTGCACATTGCCCCTCTGAAATCCCCAACGAGTATTCAGGAGTGTCAAAGAGCTCAATGCAATCAATAATGTAAACATACAGAGTTTACTACAGGCCAGAAATAGGAGATAAGAACTAAAAGCAGTTTTTTCTATTTCTTGTTTTTAAAAAATACAAGCAAGAGGAATACTTTTCTCCTAATATCCACCACAAGAAATCTAGAAGCTCATTCTGCAAGACTGCAACCCTAGGAGACATTTTGTCTGAGTGCCCTATACAGAGGAACTGATTTAAGAACAGTGGAGCCTTTTTGCTCCATCTCTCTCTCTCTCTCTCTCTGTCTCTCTCTCTGTCTCTCTCTCTCTCTCTCTCTCTCTGTCTCTCTCTCTCTCTCTCTCCCCCCTCTCTCTCTCTCTGTCTCTCTCTCTCTCTCTCTCTCCCCCTCTCTCTCTCTCTGTCTCTCTCTCTCTCTCTCTCTCTCTCTGTCTCTCTCTCTCTCCCTCTGTCTCTCTCTCTCTCTCTGTCTCTCTGTCTCTCTCTCTCTCCCTCTCTCTCCCCTCTCTCCCTCTCTCTCTGTCTCTCTCTCTCTCTCTCTCTCTCTCTCTCTCTCTCCCTCTCTCTCTCTCTCTCCCTCTCTCTCTCTCTCTTCCATTCATTGGTGCAGATGGTAGGTCAGCTCTAATCCCCACACCGCCTCTGCTCTGCTCTGCTCTGCTCTGCTCTGCTCACCTCCTTTTATTTGTTCTTTGAGCTCCTCGGCGAGCAGACCTGTTGCGGAGCAACGTGCGACTCACTGAGCATGTGCGGCAGGCGGAGGCCTGGGTGGGTGGTGGTGGAGTGTGTGAGTTTGTGTGTGTGTGTGTGTGTGTGTGTGTGAGATTGTACGTGTGTGTGTGTGTGTGTGTGTGTGTGTGTGTGTGTATGTGTGTGTGTGTGTGTGTGTGTGTGTGTGTGTGGGGGGGGGTTGTCAGTGAGGCATGGCTTGCACACACAGCAGACTTGACTCTCTAGCAGAGACAAGAGTGTGTGTGTGTGTGTGTGTGTGTGTGCACGCACGCACACACACACACACACACACACACATGCACAACCAACCACCCACCCACCCACTCACACACACACACACACACACTGCTCTTCACATTCATTAGCGAGGGTCACCTGGGCCTCACATCTCAAAGTAGCACACACAACATGAGGGTTTATTAAAGGACTGAACCAAGACCAGAAAAGTGGTGATTGCATAAGTGGGAGTAGTTTTTTTTTTTCTTGTCTTCTCAGGAGCCAGATCATGGCCAGTGCATGTCTCTCAAGGTCATGGGAAGGTCATCTCTTCCTTCATGTGTACAGCCATGTTGTTGTGAACAAAACAAATAGCATACATTGTTTTGTTGTTGTTTGTATTGTTGTTAACAATAACAGAGGGAGTTTCTTTCATGTTGATGCTGACAAGACTTAAAATCTTAAAGAGCTTACCAAACGCGAACATTTTTTAAAATGTCACATATCTGTCTGTGTATCCACATCTGTCCACACATTGTCATACAGGATCTTAAAAAGAGCATTCACAAAACTGGAGTCATTTGCCTACGGGGAGCCCTGATGCTCACGGGAGGAAGTGCCTCCCAGAAGAAACAGAGTTTGTACAAGTCTGTGCAAAGAACTGAAGAGACAGAGAGTTAGAGAGAGAGAGAGAGAGTTAGAGAGGGAGAGGGGGGGGGGAGAATGACAAGAGAGAGAAAGAGTGAATTAGAGAGGGAGGAGGAGGAGATAGAAAAAGAGAGAGTGAGAGAGAGAGGGAGAGATAGAGGGAGAGAGAGAGAGAGAGAGAGAGAGAGAGGGAGAGAGGGAGAGAGAGGGAGAGAGATAGAGGGAGAGATAGAGTGAGAGATAGAGGGAGAGAGGGAGAGATAGAGGGAGAGATAGAGGGAGAGATAGAGGGAGAGAGAGAGGGAGAGATAGAGGGAGAGATAGAGGGAGAGAGAGAGAGAGGGAGAGAGAGAGAGGGAGAGAGAGACTGACAGAAGCGAAACAGGAGGGAGATGTCTCTGCGCTCCCCTGCGCCTCCTCCTCCTCCTCCACCTCCTCCTCCTCCACCTCCTCCTCCTCCTCCACCTCCTCCTCCTCCTCCTCCTCCACCTCCTCCACCTCGCTGGTGAAACCCCCAGGCCCGCGCTGGCAGTGGCAGAGGCCGAGGCCTGGGCCCGGCAGCACCGTGGGATCGGATGATGCTCTGAAATGGGATTAGCAGCAACTGGATCCCTTTGGCATAGGTATCGGAATTTTCATTACAATGATCTTGGGTGTGGTGCGCGAGGAATTTATCCTGAAAGGAGCGCACCGTGGCAAAAAAAGGAAGGTTGGGAATAGCGTCTCCACCACCACCCCCCCCAAGCACCCCCCCCCCCCCGTCCCGTCCCGTCCCGTCCTCCGCCCATGATCATACACACACATACACACACACAAGCCTTCTCTCTTTTTTGCAGTCTCGCTTGGGCATGTTCTCCTGTGCAGTCATATACCTCCTTTCAGTCAGTCAGTGTTGCAAGGCTCTGCAGCACGGCCATGTTCTGTGGCGCCCCAGTGTTAACGGAATACTCCGACGTGGACAGGACGCACGTCGTCATCTCAGATCTTTGGTATTCATGACTTCCATCTGCGGCAGTGCTGTGAGACATCGCGGAGGACCCATACAAGATTTTCATCAGATCTCAACTCCAAGACAGAAATAAAAAAAAAGAAAAAAAAATGTAAAAAAAAAAGGGCGTAAGTCTTTCAAAAGCTTAATCCTCGTGCTCTGGCAGTAAAGTCGTAATGTAAACCCTCAACCCCGGTGTTTGCTCCCAAACTGTCGCTGTGTGGGGGTGAGAGGGTGTGGGGGTGAGGGGGTGAGGGGGTGGGCAGTGTGGCCGAGGAGCTTCTATGATCATGGGTCACGAATTGGAGGAGAAACCCACGGGGCAGAACTCTGGAGTGAAAGCCATTCTTAAGGGGTCAACAAAGACACCACTGTTTAGCCTTTGCCTTTTGGCCCTGCAGAAATCCAATCTGTAGCCACTGCCCAAAGACCCCCCCCCCCCCCCTCCTCCCCCCAGTCCCCACACACAAACGCACACACACACACACACACACACACACACACACACACACACACACACACACACACACACACACACACACACACACACACACACACACACACACACACACATAGTGAACTACATTAGAGGGGTGGAGGAGCTCAGCTGGGCGGGAGAGACCAACATGACTCTTTCCTACAAGCTCTCGTTTATTAACCCTGGGCGTCCCCTTCCTTTCCAAGAACTGTGAGTCAAGTGTCAGAACTAGGAGAATGATTCTATTACTGTTCATAGAGCCACATTCAATGACCAGAAGCATAGCCTGCGGCTGGTCGCGGGTGTTCTTTGAGGTATTGGGTCATCTCGGCTGGGGAGGAGCTAGTTACATGTAATGGAGTCACGCTATTAACTTACAAAATACATGCTCTTGTTATCCATTACTGGGAAAAAATTATTCAATTAAAGTTCCTTCATTCTGTTGCTTTGGATCTTATGCCTTCTAGACAGGCTCCATTCATTTGGCAGTATACGCCCACATTTTGAGTGTTGCTTTTGATTGGTTCTCTTGTTCGAATTTGTACTGACTCTTGTCTGTCAATCAAAAAGTAATCGAAAGTAATTACATTTAATAAGTTACTTTGATGAAGCAATTAAAATAGTTACATTACTTTTTACATGTTTTTACAGGGTAACTAGTCATTTGTAATGAACTATATTAATAAAGTAACCTTCCTAACCCTGTTGGTCATGTGAACTACCTGTAGCAAAAACCTGTAGTTCTATGGTACGGATTGGAAACCCTGTCAAAAATGTGCTTTTAACATCATTACATCCCAAAAATATGGTCAAACAACTTCAATTAGCCAATTGTGGCAGTGCTCTTGTTAGTGTTTTACAAGTCAAGACTACTTGGCATTTAGCTAGTTACAGTAGCTCACTACTTTTAGGCATAAACTCCTTCTTGCCGCTCCAAATAATGCCCAACGATCACTACTTTTAGGCATAAACTCCTTCTTGCCGCTCCAAATAATGCCCAACGATTGCCCAACGATTGGAGTGAGAGAATGAGCACCTCCTCCGTGGCCCTCCTCACTTCTGCTTTCATCCAGTCAGTAATCCTTAACCTCGAGTGCTCACAGGCTGACGTGAGAAAAGGTGCGTCTAATCTGGGTGGAATCCACAAAGACCCCGAGCAGCAGAACATCTCTCCGGGCCACGGCCAGTGTGCAGATGGCAGCAGCTGTCTGAAGGGAGAGAGAGAGAGAGAGAGAGAAGCTTGAGAGAGAGGCTTGAGCCCTCGCGGCAGCTGGGTCAGGGGCATTTGATTTGCGTGTTATAAGGTGAAGGGGACCAGCTTGGTGAGAAAAGAATGGCCTGGGCCATTCCAGAAGCCCCCCCCACCCCCCCAAGCAAAGTCATTACTGAGCTATTCACACAAAAACAAAGTACAGCCACAGTCTTTGGAAAGAAATAACAAGCTGTACAAGAGTGTCTTGGCATTTTGTAGTATAGTGCATCATTTCCCGAGAGGAGTACTGGAGCGTTCATGTTGTTTGTGTCACATAGTTTACGACTGCAGATCTTCACAAAAAGTAATCAAGTCAAAAGTTAAGCCTTCTAATCGCCTCGCATTCAATAAATAATTGTACATATTCCACTGAACACTTGTGGACACACATGGAGTCCAGCCATGAGCTAGGGATGAAACAGAGACTGAGAGATACTTTATGGTGGTTAAACTGACCATCTGGCACCCCTGGCCTGAATCTGTAAAATGGTAGGATGAAGTTGGAAAATTACGTCCCATGACTGTTTTTCAACCATACCCAGAAACCAAATCTACTCCAAGTGCATGCTATCTATAAGCTCCTGAGGTAAACATGACTCCTGTGTCATGCTAGCCTAACATTGACTCTACTGCCTAGCGTGCGATCCAACACAGAGGAGCAAAGCATGCCATGTTCTGTCACTGTTAGCAGTTAGCTGATATGTCATCATTTCACACAGAACAATGTCTTACCGGACACTGTTGTGTTGTCATAGAAACAGAGAGCTTTTCCACCTTTTGAACTCAGCAGCTGTATTGTTATTATGAGGATATCAGCAAACGATAATCACTTTTCCAACAAAACAAATAGTTAGCCTGACATTTCATACAGAATAATGTATTGCGTTAAAAATATCACATTAGTGCTGTCATGGAACCAATGCCTTGTACCAAAAGGGACAATGGGTTTTTTGCCTGCACTCAGTGGCAGTACTTTGGAGAAATCTGTTAGTCATTTTTTAAAAGGATTTCTTAAGAAAACACAAGTACAGTGACGTGAAAGTCTGCTCAATGTGTTTTCATCACTAAGAGGATGCAATCTCAAGGTTTACCCTTACAGTATTACAATAGTTAAGTTAAGCCTACCCAAGACTGAAACCTCTGCCAAGTCCTGGTCATTTTTTTTCTTGAGCCTCAGGAGTGGAAGCACTAATTATCTTGGCTTAATATGGCAGATTAGTCCCTCGGTGGTGTCTCTTTGGTCTCCGTGGAGGAATCCCAGAGGTGGGTGAGCGAGCAGGATCCTATCAGTCATGGCTGGAGACTTCAAGGGGAAGATCCTGATCTAAGCAGACCTGGTTTTGGACACCATTCAGACCTGGGGGGGGAACCTGGATTTACATTATGAGGTCATACCCAAAGGAGGGGGGGTAATCCAGCAGGGGCTTTGTTTCATGCTAATGTGGAGAGGTTTATCCCAGCTGACATGGCTTGACTCTGCATGTCAATATTCAAAGTATGAAGTTCGGGAATGCCACACATTTGGAGAAAAAATAAATATTAATAAAAACAGCCTAAAATACCGTGACCTTCAAAAGAAATGATTGATTTCGTCCGTAAAGGACAAGCAACCAGCTAGAAAAGAAGTAATTACTTATTTCCGCATCAAGAGTTTGGACCGAACCAGGGGAAAACATTGCGCCACATATTTTTCACCATCTGTTGTACTGCAAAATTGTCCACTGGTCTCATAAATCATTGAAATGAAAGTGCTAAACAGTTGTCATAGTCACTATTTGCCCTGGGATGAGCTCCCATTTGGGGCCTTTAAAATACAGAGACACAACAGCGAAAGGTCTTTTAGTCAGTTTTGTTTAGAGGATTATATTCAATGTGTTGTGTATGGGGAAATATACTACGGTAGAGCATATGATAGAAACATATAGGAGGACAACAGAGAAGTTGCGATAGGGACATGTCATGCTGAAACAGCACAGTGTTTGTGTGTGTGAGTGCGTGTGTGTGTGTGTGAGTGTGAGTGTGTGTGTGAGTGTGTGTGTGTGTGTGTGTGTGTGTGTGTGTGTGTGTGAGTGTGTGTGTGTGTGTGTGTGTGTGTGTGAGTGTGTGAGCGTGTGAGCGTGTGTGTGTGAGCGTGTGAGTGTGTTTGTGTGTGTGTGTGTGTGTGTGTGTGTGTGGGGGGTGGTGGTGGAGAAACTTGCTTACAACAGCCCCAGTGATTCCACCCTTCTGCAACTCTGAACTGCGTCCAAATCTTCTCCACTGGTGAAGCAGTGGTGGGGCTGGGGCTGGGGCTGGGGCTGGGGCCGCGGCCAACTCTCACAGCTGTCGCACATTTTCAACAGATTCCACGGGACCTAGATGAGGCTCGGCGCGGCATTCCTCGGCCATTACACACGGGCTGAGAGGAATTACCGCTAACATCTGATATTGTGGAAGTGGGAGATTTGCCACCCCGACCTTGCCCAAAGCACTCCGGAACTCCGGGTCAGGGAGTTATTATCTCCGATAGTGTGTGTGTGTGTGTGAGTGTGTGTGTGTGAGTGTGCGTGTGTGTGTGTGTGAGTGTGTGTGTGTGTGTGTGTGTGAGGCCGCAGGGGTCACAAGGGGCCTTTTTTTTCACCCTCGCAGTGTTCCGGCAGAAAGCCCTGGAGCCCCAAGTGTGCTATTCATTAAGTACACTGTGCAGCTTTGTGCGCCGGACTTGGAGCAGGGGGGGGGGAGGGGGGTGTCGGGGGGGGGATGTAGGGGGGACACATGTTACTGTTGCTCTATGGGTATTTGTCATAAGAACGGCATGTCTCATCACAGCCATTCCCAGCTGTCGTTCGGAGTATGCCGATGTGTCCCGGCCAATCCCGAGGCAACAATGGCCACAGAAACAGGATGCCTTGAATATGCAATGGCACAAGTGTGTTAAACGAAACCCCACTTTACCTACTGTGTGTGTGTGTGTGTGTGTGTGTGTGTGTGTGTGTGTGTGTGTGTGTGTGTGTGCGTGTGTGTGTGTGTGTGTGTGTGTGTGTGTGTGGTTGTGTGTGTGTGTTTTAAAACTATGGCTCTGACTCAGTAAATATCCTTACGGAATGTCTCAACATGAGACCTCTAGAAGCAGCCTGGAGCAGACTGGATATCTTAAATATGTCATATGTGGTGTTTTAGTTTGACTGTGGCTGTCTTACGTGGTGCCTGATTTCAAATGCGTCTGCGTGTGTTCCAAAGGCCAGTTGAGTGTCGAAGCACTCAGCCTGTGCAGGACTATGTTTGCAGATGGAAGCAGACTTCATGTTTGTATTGTGCTTTCACAGGATGTTCAAAAAAAGGCAGAAAACGTAAATACAGGACAGCTTGCTGAATTCAATTCAGCTGTCCTCAAAGCTGAGTTCATTCATTTGTTGAGGCACAAACCTGCCTACAGAGCTCCAATGCTGCTAAGACTCTGTTCTGAACTGAAACAGATTCCACTTGGACCACCAGGGGGCGATCTGCAGAATACCTCCACACATCCTGAAAGCCGAAGTCTATTTGTCCAATCTATTACACTCACTCTCTTTTAATCTTTCTCTTTAACTTTAAGATGTTCTCTAGCAATAGTTCAAAGTGAGAGACTTAGTTTTGCTCAGTGTTTTCCACATTACTCAATGGAATTCCTTTTTTCCTCCCTTTTAGGAAGACGTCCATTCAGAGTTTTCTTTTTTTGACTCATGTAGGTCCCCCGCTTTTGAAGAAGGCTCCTCTGAATCATATAATCTGTTTACATTTCCTGGGGAAGTCAAATAGAAACGGAGTGAGTGGCACTCCAACATATTTTAGAGCTTAATAAGCACGGACAGTCAACCTTGCACACGCAGTGCCAGAATAATCCACCGCAATTTTTAAAATAAGCTTTATGCGAAAATGCACTCCAGATGTGTCACATTTGGCAGACAGCATCTGGCCAGCTGAGAGAGAGAGAGAGAGAGAGAGAGAGAGAGAGAGAGAATTTCTCCAGGAGAAGGGAAGAGAGAGAGAGAGAGATAGAATTTCTCCAGGAGAAGGGAAGAGAGAGAGAGAGAGAGAATTTCTCCAGGAGAAGGGAAGAGAGAGAGAGAGAGAGAGATTGAGAGAGAGAGAGAGAGAGAATTTCTCCAGGAGAAGGGAAGAGAGAGAGAAAGAGAAAGAGAGGGGAGTCAGTCAGCGCTTTTCAGATGTTCCATGACCAGAGTGGCTGGACTCTGGGCTCTGGGCTCTGGGCTCTGGGAAAGGCCTCCGTGATCCCCCCACTTTCCCCCTGTCAGAGACGCAGTCAGAGGAAGCAGGAAGCGCGTCCAAGGCCTGCGTCATACCTGAGTCACTCAAGCCCCGATGACTGTCTGTGCGTGAGTGTGTGAGTGTGTGTGTGTGTGGGGGGGGGGGGGGGGAGGCCTTGAGAAGTCTGGGAGAATGACTCGAACGATGGGCTCGCCCACTGCCCAGCGGAGCTCTGTCCCGGTGACTAAATGCAGATGAAGGCCCTTCACTGGGAGGAACAGTGAGCCGAGGCCCCTGGAATGAACCCCCCTCTTATGCCTTCAGAGGAGGAAGCCCGTGCCTCACACAGCCAAGTCAAGCACACATCGCCAACCTCTTCCAACCCACGTAAGGAACACACAGCAAGCTGGTACTCATCTCTCTCTCTCTCTCTCTCTCTCTCTCACTCTCTCTCTCTCTCTATCTCTCACTCTCTCTCTATCTCTCACGCTCTCTCTCTCTCTCTCTCTCTCTCTCTTTTCCTCTCAGTGCTTGCATCTCTGGTCTTTTTCCTTCTCTGACTAAACAGGGGACGGACTGGGCCAATACCGCGAGTGCCAGGCTGAATTGTGTACTCTCCTGATCTGGCCGTGACAGCCGATGAATCATCTGTTTGGAAACTAGGTTAGCGCACAATGGCTCCTTCATGAGGCCACACAATGCTAGATAACACACTTAGGGACTTATATTAACATGGAAGTGTGTCGGCTGGCGTTTGCATAGGCAGTGGACGACGGTGCTTTACTGTTTTTTTTCCCCGACTGCAGTTATGGTGGCATAGGTTATACTTGTTATCATAGAGTTAAGTGAAGATGCATGCAGTTGTGATATAAATCTGGTTTTATAGATCATTAACCCATGGTCTCAGCAGTGTAGCCCTGCAAAAGTAAACACATGACAACATCAAGCTGACTATTAAAGGCTTTGTTATAGCCAGCCAATCCATTTATAGAGCTGCTTGATTTTTCTTCTGTTACATGATCAGTTTCCATAAAAGCTTAAGGCCATGCAGTTGGTTTATAGGTGAACTTTATGGAAGAGAACCTCTAAAATGCTAATGCTGTCACATAACTACAGCACCTACAAAACGTATAAGAGCACCTATTGCCTCATTGCAAAGTCAGCTGGCATGGAACAACGCTAGGTGAGATTCAAACGAGTGGAGTTTCACACACGCAATTCAAAACTCCCAATAACATCTCTAGCATGTGGCAGGTGGTCTGGACGGATAAATATTTTTAAGAAGCGCCATAAAAATTTACGTCCATTTACATGAGCGGGACAACACCCTGTACGGCGTCTGCCATGTCCCATCCACCAGCGCTGGGCTTCTGGCTCTGCTCTGTACCGGCTACCTCAACGGGAGGAAATGAAATGTTAAATATTTACCATTACAGCGGTATGTGACCCCACCGACCCTACCGGGGATGGGGAGCAGCCGCATTCCTTTAGAGGAAGTTTATCTGTGCTTTCTTTTTTTTTCTTCTTCTTTTCTTTTCTCCTCTTCTCTGTTTTTTTCTTCCCTGAGACAAGCATTTGAACCTGGTCAGTCATGAAGACACTATTTTGAGTCTCTGTGGGCTCGTGCACTAATGTGTTTTGGATGGGTTACGAGTGTCCCCTGGTTGGGAAGAAGGAAGAGTATCCTCGGCAGATTCATGTCATGATTTATTTGAATGGCGTCTTAACCTGTGGTGTAGTCTTCTGTTGTGTCGAATGTTCTCCTCAAAGACACACACTTTGAGTCTAAGTTGGGGTTATTTATGCTCAAAAGGGGACAGTTTTCTGTGAAGGAGTCGCTTAGATCTCTGAACAGCAAAAAGGGAGAGAGAGAGAGCGGAATGCACTTCCGTTGAGATGATTTAAACTTTCATTGACGCATGCCCAGGCCAGGAATTCCTTGGCATTCCAGTAGTTCAGTGACCTCTACGAACTCAGAGTGAATGCTAGAAAGTTCAAATTGTTGCCATGAATGTGGTTTGAATGTCTGACACTATCCATTTTTTTTTTTTTTTTTTTTTACTCCCCCCTTGAACTTTCCAAGACTTGCCGTGAGTAAAACACCGAAGAACGGACGCTCTGTTGAAGAACGGACACTCTGTACGCCTCGCCCCGTGCCCAGGAAAAAGATAACTGCACGCTCACTCCAGAACATTTTCTCACGGATGAAGACCTCAGTCCTGAACGATGACAAAGAGGACAGAGGGAATGATTCAGACACTCGGTTAGGAAGTGGTCCCCCATTCGGCTGTTCCCAGAACAGCCGATGACACGTCATCTTCCCCCTTTCTATTAATACTCACTGCTGGGTGTTTTTTTTTTCTCTGTTTGTCCACTTCTCCCATCAGGAAAGATCACACAAAGAGACAGAAGAGGAGGAAAGAAACCATTCAGCAGCCAACAAGGAGAATTTAACAGCTGCTTTATTATTATTCTTGTGCAGTTTAAGCAGTCTTTCATGTCAAAAGTCTTTTCCTGCTTACAAATCACCAGGAAGCAATGGGCCTGGCTCTGCCGCTGGGCCCTAAGCTTCTCCTGGGGTTCAGCGCTTTGATCACCTGTATCGCTGGCCATTGAGTTAAAAAATAAAGCAACTTGCTGGGCTAAGCTTGAGTTCATGTCTGGAAATCCTTGCCCTCCCTCCCTCCACCTCACCTCCACACCCCCCCCCATTCTGCCCTTTTTTTGAGCCAGCCTTTGTTCTTTCCACTGTGAATCTGGGAACAAACCATCTCCGCACCGGGGGGAGGCTGGGAGGGACAGCAGGTTGTGTGGGAAGCTCTCGGTTGGTGATGTCTTGGTTCTGCTAAACAGGAAACTCTGGGGTATCCAAATTGATTAGTTGTTCCAAGGGGGCAGGGTCTCTCCTACTCTGTCTCTCTCTCTCTCTCTCTCTCTCTCTCTCTCTCTCTCTCTCTCTCTCTCTCTCTCTCTCTCTCTCTCCCCCTCTCTTTACCTCCCACAACAATCAATCACGTATTACAATCAATCAACGGAGTCCTCAAACGGCCGGCGGGGTGACAGCAGTTGTGTTCCTGTTTGTTTACACATCCCAAAAGTAAGCATGTTGAGCCGTACGGAGGCCCCGGTGAGCGCTGCTGCCTTTGTTTACGTAGCTGCTCCAACCGGGCGTGCCTCCACTGATAACAGCACCAGCACCAACACCAACACCATACACCTGTTCCTGCGCTCCACCCTCATGTTTGGGTGAAGGGGAGACGATAAATATCACATTTGCACATTCCCCATCTCATTTAAGAGACAAATAGCAGCAGACAGATTCTCAGAGCAGACCCTTTCTAAGTGCCTCTGTGTTCTGGTGCTCCACAGAGGAACTAGGGCCCATAGCTGCTCCCTGCTGTAAAGGTTTGTTAATTGGGCCTTTTGAGGGAAACAACACAGAGCCTGAGGGCATTTGGTGGGGGGCATTTAGAACCCCCCCCCCCCCCCCCCCCGCCCTCTTTTTCCTCCATTCTCCCCCTACCTTGTCCTCCTCCAGCTCCTCCTCCTCCTCCTTCTGCTTCTTCTCCACCTCCCAGGGCAGGGGCAGCCTTCCCTTATCAGTCCAGGAAATCATTGGACACCTCCGGCAGCCATTAATCAGGCCCAGAGCCCGACTGGAGCCAGGGAGTGGAGGCGGCAGCGGTGGGAGCCATGGTGGAGGTGGAGGTGGTGGAGGAGGTGGAGGTGGAGATGGAGGTGGAGGTGGAGGTGGAGATGGAGATGGAGGTGGAGGTGGTGGAGGTGGTGGAGGTGGAGGTGGAGGTGGAGGTGGAGGTGGAGGTGGAGGAGGAGGAGGAGGAGGAGGAGGATGAGGAGGAGGAGGAGGAGGAGGAGGCATGCAGGGGATGGGCCCCTGGCTTGGCGCAGAGGAAGCCCAACCAGACAGAGAATAATGCCCCTCTAAGTCCAGCTGAGCTGCTGCTGCTGATTCACCCCCCCTCACACACACACACCTCCAAACACACACACACACACACACACACATACACACACCCCTCCAAACACACACACACACACACACACACACACACACACCTCCAAACACACACACACCTCCAAACACACACACACACACACATACACACACACCTCCAAACACACACACACACACACACACATCCCGACTCACACACCCCCAGTCCCCACCAGCACCCCACCCCAGCCCACCTCCAGGCCCCCACAGACTCCCTCTCTCCATGCTTCTACCTCCATACTCAAATTGATTTAGGCTATTTACCCCCCCCCCCAGCCGGCCCCATCCGTCTGGCCTGGTCTGACAGTTTTACGCTGCCCCTTGCCGTGTTATTATATTGGTGCTGTGCTGCCTGTAACAGTCGCACTAATGAAAATTTAGGCTCAGACATAATGCTCTCTTTCACAGGATGTGGACGCAGTGTGGTTAATATCTATGGCACGTTTATGGCCCAGAGAGTGGCCATTATTTTTTTAAAGCAGTTTGTGTGTAAACTGGGTTCAGCAAAATAGATAAATAAAAACATAAATACAGTATTCACCAATAGAACCATTTAGATAGTGCTTGGTCAGGCAAATTCGTAAAGACATGAGAAGTGCTTAAATGTATTGTGTTTTCATGCACACTACAAATGCATGTAGTCAGTAACTCACTGTACCACAGGCACACACACACACACACACACACACACACACACACACACACACACACACACACACACACACCCACACCCACACACACCCGCTCACACCCACATCCACACACACGTATACACACACACCCACACACACGTATACACACACACACACACACACACACACACACACACACACACACACACACACACACACACACACATGCCTGCAGCAGGTCTTCTCAGTGTATATCACAGGTTCCGATCATTGCATCTTGGAGTAAAACGAACGTTAAGCAGCTCAGGTTAAAGAGCCTTCAGGTTAGTGCTCCACCTTAGCCTGCAGTGTTTTATAGGCCTCAAGCATATAACCTGATTACTTCACAGTGTCATGGCAACCTCCCCTCCACACACACACACACACACACAAAATACTGCCATTGGTCACGGTTTGAAACTCAACGCGGGCCGAAAAAACGAAGGGAAACATTAGTGTTAACATGCTCCAAGGCAAAACAGAGTTGTATGTAATTGATTTAATACAGGCTGCCTCAGTGCTGGCTGACCACATGCCATTTTCATTAACATAACTGACCGATTAGTGGGGAACCTACAGTACGTTTTTCAAGAATCGCCTGAAAACTAGAAGAACAGCTTTACCAGATGAAGATCAGGTGAACCATTTCTAATCAGAATCAAAAGTGACTTAAATAAATAAAAAAAAAGTGATCTAAATATCCGGCAATCCAGTCGTTACTCTTGGCTATTCCCACGTAAAGCTTACGAGAATACAAGCTGCATGCTGAAGACAACAGGGAACCCCGTTGCACAACAGGTAACAGGGTACAACAGGTAAAACAGGGGCAAAAGAAATGGCTGAGAACTAGAAAGCAAAAAAATGAATGAAAATCTGCCAATCTAGTGGTCCTCTACCATACTCCTACGTGAAGCAGGTGAGACAAAACGGCTACAAGAAACCCAGATGAGGACAGGAAACCCAGTTGTGCAACTTGGTACCAGTTGTGTTCTTATTTGTGTTGGGGGGTGGGGGGCATATTCACTGTCCTGAAGTCTCCATCAAGTATCAAGCTGTCAAGTTATCAGGGTCAGATGCATGTTTATACACACCGTGCCTTTTGATCATTTGTATGGAACAGTTTGGAACAGTTAAAGTGGGCCATATTTTCTTCCCCCTCTATTGAGTTATAAGGCATATTATATTATATTCTCATCTGGGCCAACGTGACAGATGATGTGCAGTGTTTTCTTAAGGGCTAACTTAGAACACATCTCTATAAGCACGTTCAATGTTAGCGAAAGATTCACTGTGGTATTGGTTCCCACAAGATCAGAAGTGGGGGAGAAGAGAGGGTTGGGGGGGGGGGGGGGGCTGTTCGAGACACTTCCAAGTTTAAATAAAAAGCTTCTGTCTCGGAGCACTACAAAGGCCATATGTAAATATTCAATAATGTGTCGCTTTTAAGTCTCCACTTTGTACCCCGTCAAAGAATCTCATTAATGACGGC
>NC_045171.1:23364546-23369546 GCF_900700415.2 Clupea harengus | reverse complement strand
CGCCGGTCAACTCAGAAAGGGCTTCTTTTACAAGTCTTCCGCTGAATTCTCTTTCAGTACGTGTGACTGACCAAACCGTGACCTTACACATTTCATTGACAGAGGAGTGAATGTGAGCTAACCTCTGTGTTGTCAGCATTTCTTCCTTTCTTATTTCTCTCTCTTCCCCCCTGCCTCTTGTTCTCTCTGTATCCATATTTTTATCGACACATGGAACAAACTGTGCTCACGCTCTCTTCTGCCAGCCTCAACGTCCCACTTTTCACTCAGATGTCTTAAGACACATCTATAACTATATTTATACTATCCACACATCCATAACCATATCTCTATATCTATATCTATGTGTAGGATATCAGAGTTCCTCAAAGAGCAGATTCACCATAGTGTCACTATTATAGCGTTCACCATACACTGACTATTATAGCGTTCACCACACACTGACTGTTATAGCGTTCACCATAGTGTCACTATTATAGCGTTCACCATACACTGACTATTATAGCGTTCACCACACACTGACTATTATAGCGTTCACCACACACTGACTATTATAGCGTTCACCATACAGTGACTATTATAGCGTTCACCATACACTGGCTATTATAGCGTTCACCATAGTGTCACTATTATAGCGTTCACCACACACTGACTATTATAGCGTTCACCACACACTGACTATTATAGCGTTCACCACACACTGACTATTATAGCGTTCACCATACAGTGACTATTATAGCGTTCACCACACACTGACTATTATAGCGTTCACCACACACTGACTATTATAGCGTTCACCACACACTGACTATTATAGCGTTCACCACACACTGACTATTATAGCGTTCACCACACACTGACTATTATAGCGTTCACCACACACTGACCATTATAGCGTTCACCATACACTGACTATTATAGCGTTCACCACACACTGACTATTATAGCGTTCACCATACACTGACTATTATAGCGTTCACCACACACTGACTGTTATAGCGTTCACCATAGTGTCACTATTCTAGCGTTCATTTCACCATGACCTGCACGTGCACTAGTCCCCTTCTCACCCCACTCAGGGCGAACCCACCCTGGCTGCCCCGGGCTTAGACCTCTGGCCCTGGCGCTCTTAAGGGGGAAGACTTACCTCTTCCTGAATGGAGTGATGTAACCCAACACCTGTGTAACCCTTTGAAATGCCATAACCCCTAGCCAAGGCTCTCCCCAAACCTTCATGGAAGCACACATGGATTTATAGCGCCCGCTTGCAAAAAAAATTGGGGAAACTTTGTAGTATTAATCACACTCAAATTTCACTTAAAAAACTTCAAATCACTCTTCATTTTGTGAACAAATTATTATTATTATTATTTAAGAAAGAAAATAATGAAGCACACAAATATTATACCTATGCAATTCTTGAATACATTTACTAATAAACGCTTATAAATGCAAATAAAAGCAATTGAATCAGGTCTGCCTTGTCATTAACATATAACATATGTTGTAATGCATTGCGCGTTGGGTAGAACTAAATATAGCCATCCATATATAAAATACCACACAATGACATATTGAACTGTAACTGCATTAAGTCTCTTTATAGTATTGAGTTGTGTCTTAACTGCATTAAGTCTCTTTATAGATATGTGTTGTGTGTTAACTGCACAGTGGTGTATTCTCCTTTAAGACATTTGCGGGATTGAGCTGAAGAGAGCAAAGGAGCATTTAAATGTTTTGTCGTCATCCTTGTTATTAAACGAGGATCACAGAAGATAAGGGACTGAAGTAATGATTTAAGGCCTTTTCTTTCACGGCTTTTTACAGAGCACTTACAACTTTCCATGTTAAGTCTTCTTGATTTTAAGCCAATTGTCCAGGTCACTTCCTTAAGAGCTTAAACAAAGGGAAGTTTAGGTGCTAAACAATGTCAAGTATGTCCTTGTCTCTCCAAAGACACACCAGCGTTAGTGAAGAGCTGTCAAGAGACAGCTGGATCAAAGTGATGCAAAAACCTCCGGGCACTTCCTCCCTAAAAGAAGAATATTTGGCATTACCCCCCTGATCAATCAATCAATCAATCAATCAATCTTCCCCACCTCACACATCATGTCAACAAGAGACAGCCTGCTTAAAGTAGCCGACTGTTTTTGACAAGGCGGCCCAGAGACAGACCCCGGGGCAGAATTCTCTAGAAGCATTTTTGAAGGCTGTCTTTCACTTCACAGTGTCTGACAGCTGACATTTTGATGTGGTAAATATGCCAGTGGTTATCATGACACAGCAGAAAATCCCCATGTTTTTCCAGTAAGCTGCCGCAGAAGGGGGTGGTGGATCCAGTGACCGAGGAATGGCACGTTTCTGGTTGTTTTCTTTTGTAGTGGATAGCCCCTCATTTTCCTGCAAGGCAGCTAAGTAGTTCTGTTCTCATTCTAACTTTTGTTTTGAAAATCTGCTTAGCCGCACTTGTAAAAACCTCCCCTTTCTGCAGCTTAGTCCAGGCGAGAGCTGCTCTGACAGTCTTCGTGTCACGCTGCTCAAAGGCGCTAATTCAATCTGATTGTGAAATTTGCCTCGTATAAATCCTTACACCTGAAAGGAGAGCCGTGAGATTGCTAGTCTCTCCTTCAACGCTGGGATGTTTTATTAGGAGTCAAAAGATATACTCTGTGTGAGTGATTTTCCCCTTGCCGGGGCCAAAATCTCTCTTGCACATAAGAGAACAATGGCGTGCGGCTTGCTAATTAACGGCAAAAGATGTAGCCCGCACATTCTTACACTATATCAAAGCCTCGGCTCTTTCATTTTGGATTTAACAAACATTGGGACACCTGCACCATTCTATCCATGGACTATTCCTGGGGGCTTTCCTGCTTTGTTCCCAGCCCACCCACCCCCACAGTCCCAGGGGGGGGGTGCAGCCACTTGCTGGCCAACAGCAAAAGCTCAGGGTCATCCCCATTCTGTCGGGAAGGGGTTGGGGCGAGGTGGGGGTCCAGGGGGGGGGGGTGTCAGTGAACTCTGCGGGGACTGACATCAGGAAGGCCATCTGACCCTCTAGAGTTCCACACAGCTCAGGCTGAGAGAGAGAGCGAGCACTAACATCGCCCCGTCAGTTCATTTGATCCCGGCTCCGGTCATCTGGGAGAGGCTGGTGCTGCTGGACTTAAGCCACATAGTCACATAGTTTGTAAATCTTGCAGACGAACAAATATGCAAAGGCCAGGTGTGAGAGCATGGTTTTATGAGGTCGGACTCATACGGCTGAGCCCTCAGGGTTTAGTGTCGTCACATGGATACGATCCAACTCCTGCCTCGCTCAATAGGGGGCGCTCTCAGCCTCTGTGCCATTGACGTACTTCAAGAAAGAGAAGATCTGACATTTTGGAAGAGATTTGAGGACCAGTGGTATGTGGAGGCCTTCGATGAAGCGCAACATTAGCGCAACATTAGCCCTGACAAGGACAGTGTATGGCTTTTGCGAAACACAGAAAATAGTCTGAAAAAAGACGACGTGTTAAAACACACCACTCCTTTGGGCCAAAAAAGGTTGTCTGTTGCCCCTTCCTCGCCTCTTGTTTAGTAACACACACATGGTGCGAGACGCCAGGCACGACCCTTTTATGGGTGTCTTTCATGCTTTGCCACATATGCACTGAGGTTTGGCTGACTTTATGGGCCATATATTTCGGAGGCAATTTGTTTTTAGTGCGAAAGCGATGTCGCTGGTAAGGTCTGCTGGCCGAGCGGCCGTAAAGCACTCCCCTTGCATTACTGATGGAGCAAGCCGATTTGGGGGGGGGGGTAGGGTGAAGGATGGAGGTGGCCGGGTGGCCGGGTGGCCGGGTGGGGGGTGGCCGGGTGGGGGGGTGCCTCTTTCACTGTCAGCCCTGCAGCGAGGAGGGGGGCCACAGCTGGAACCCCCAAATCGTGATCACATTCATATCCATTCGGGGACACTTGTGGAAAATCTTGATGTGGGGGTGAGGTACAAAATAAAAAACAAAAACAGACGAGATGCTTGTCACCATTACATGCAGTGCCCAAGCGCAGATAGGAAATTGGCATGATCTGAAGGAAGTATAAAGAAGTCAAAGACAGAGATGGTAACCATGGAGGGCTCAGGGCTCAGAGGGAGGGAACATGACGCGTTTTGTTTTTACGAAAGGTCTTTCAGCATCCATTTGCGGCAGATGGCTTTGTTTGTGGTTTTGATTCAGTGACAGCGCTCGCTCACATGCCAAACGGTTTTGTGAGACACGTGACACGGGTTATGCACAGAGCCCTACCCAGCCTGAGGTTCTCCCTCACGGGTGCAGTAAAAGAACTTTGCTCCGACTTCAGTAACTAGTCTTGGACCGGCTCCTATTTATGAATGGGAATGCAGTCCACTGATGGAGCTATAATGACACACACACACACACACAACCCTAGAGTGGTCCCCCTCACTCATCCTCTCCCTATGAGAGGAAGGCCATGTGAAAACAGACACGACTAGGCCAGTGATTGACCTAGTTTTCCGGAAACTGTAATTTGTTCTCACCAAATGTCCTTTACAGACATATAAGTTAACCATGATAATTGTGTGTTTCCTGTTTTTAGCAGACAGATACACAGAAACATCAACTCATGATGATACAGAGCAGTCTTTTGGTCTGTTTCTTCCAGCCACTCAACTCAGACAGTTATGGAGCTGACGCGGGGCCTGGGACTGTGTGCCAAATCACTGACTTCCTCAACACTCGAGCACTTGGCGCGGTGGCCAACGCAAACAACCCGCCTCCGTGAGGATCCCTGCTCCTCCACTCACCACAGTGTTAGCGCCCAAGCCATTGAGGTCGGACTACCTCATCTCTGTCACGTTTCCAGAGCGGTTTCTGCCACGCTTCCACATCCTACATGGGGGATTTGTCTTAGCCCGCAGAGAGAGAAAGAGCGAGAGAGAGAGAGAGAGAGGGGAGGGGGGGGGGGGGCACAGTGAGAAAGAAAGAGACAGGGTG
>NC_045171.1:23349546-23359546 GCF_900700415.2 Clupea harengus | reverse complement strand
TGTCTGTGTGTCTGTGTGTCTGTGAGTCTGTGAGTCTGTGTGTCTGTGCGTCGGTGTGCCTGTGAGTCTGTGTGTCTGTGCGTCGGTGTGTGTCTGTGTGTCTGTGTGTCTGTGTGTCTGTGTGTCTGTGAGTCTGTGAGTCTGTGAGTCTGTGAGTCTGTGTGTCTGTGCGTCGGTGTGTGTCTGTGTGTCTGTGTGTCTGTGCGTCGGTGTGCCTGTGAGTCTGTGTGTCTGTGCGTCGGTGTGTGTCTGTGTGTCTGTGTGTCTGTGCGTCGGTGTGCCTGTGAGTCTGTGTGCCTGTGTGTCTGTGTGCCTGTGTGTCTGTGTGTCTGTGTGTCTGTGTGTCTGTGCGTCGGTGTGTCTGTGTGTCTGTGCGTCGGTGTGTCTGTGTGTCTGTGTGTCGGTGTGCCTGTGAGTCTGTGTGCCTGTGTGTCTGTGTGCCTGTGTGTCTGTGTGTCTGTGTTTCTGTGAGTCTGTGTGTCTGTGTGTCTGTGCGTCGGTGAGTCTGTGTGTCTGTGCGTCGGTGTGTGTCTGTGTGTCTGTGCGTCGGTGTGTCTGTGTGTCTGTGTGTCTGTGAGTCTGTGAGTCTGTGTGTCTGTGCGTCGGTGTGTGTCTGTGTGTCTGTGTGTCTGTGTGTCTGTGCGTCGGTGTGCCTGTGAGTCTGTGCGTCGGTGTGTGTGTCTGTGTGTCTGTGTGTCTGTGTGCCTGTGTGTCTGTGCGTCGGTGAGTCTGTGTGTCTGTGCGTCAGTGTGCCTGTGAGTCTGTGTGTCTGTGTGTCTGTGAGTCGGTATGTCAGTGTGTCTGTGCGTCGGTGTGCCTGTGAGTCTGTGTGTCTGTGTGTCTGTGAGTCTGTGTGCCTGTGTGTCTGTGTGCCTGTGTGTCTGTGTGTCTGTGTGTCTGTGAGTCTGTGTGTCTGTGTGTCTGTGCGTCGGTGTGCGTGTGCGTCGGTGTGTCGATGTGCCTGTGTGTCTGTGCGTCAGTGTGCCTGTGAGTCTGTGTGTCTGTGTGTCTGTGAGTCGGTATGTCTGTGTGTCTGTGCGTCGGTGTGCCTGTGAGTCTGTGTGTCTGTGTGTCTGTGTGTCTGTGCGTCGGTGTGCGTGTGCGTCGGTGTGTCGATGTGCCTGTGCGTCGGTGTGTCTGTGAGTCTGTGAGTCTGTGTGTCTGTGTGTCTGTGAGTCTGTGTGTCTGTATGTCTGTGTGTCTGTGTGTCTGTGTGTCTGTGAGTCTGTGTGTCTGTGTGTCTGTGCGTCGGTGCACCGCGCCAACTTCTCACCGCTGACAGGGCACACGAGGGCACCAGGAGCAGCCTGTCAAGAGCACAGTGTGTCGTGCAGGAGCTCACAAGAGACAAGAGATGCTTACTAGCCTCTCCCTCTCCTTGTGTTTCTCACTCACACACATTCACACACACACACACATAAACACATAAACACATACACAGTCTCTCCGTCTCACATTCATACAAATAAAAAAAGCCCTCTATTTCTGTCTCTCTCTTTCTCTCTAATGTGCAAAATCACACAGACATCCATGCACTCAGAGAAACACACACACACACACACACACACACACACACACACACACACACACACACAAGCACGAACACACTCTCTCTCTCTCTCTCCTTCTGTCAGTCTCCACTGAGACAGCCCAGCAGGAAGAGCCGCCTATCACACACCTGTTTGATTGACAGCTCCATTGAGAGGTGTTGCAGGGGACCCACCCTGAGGGACAGGAAGGCGATTGTTTGATCTGCGCTGGGATGCCTTTGTCCCCAGCCAAAGAATGTGAGCTGCTTAGACACCTTTTCAAAAAAAAAGAGAGCTCGACTTTTGTTTTGATATCTGCTGAGGCAAAAACAATGAAATGCTCGGGAACGTCTCGGTTCGTGAGAAACAGGTTACTCACATTCTTCTCGGAGCAGCTCTCTGAGCTTGAGACCTGGTATCATTCACGCATTTGTCACTGTCAAGAGATTTCATAAACTGTGAGTACTAGAAGGGCATTTAGAAAGGCTCAGTCAAACACAACCTCCTTCTGGATCCTATTACAGAAAACTTTGAGGGCAGTGATTAGACTGTGATTTGTCCATTCATACATGACTTTAACTCCTCATCAAAACTGTTTGCCCTAAATAATTACAGCATGAGACACAATGATTAATCCACTTCAGGCCAGTCATTACACCCCCCCACATCACACACTGTGTCTGGGTCTGAGTTCTACAGGAATACTGCGGGTTTTTTTTGTGTGTGCTGCCTTGTCTTGTAAGCAGGACGTGTCATTTTTGAAGCAAGCTGGTGGCAAGCATGGTAATAATTTCAGATCGGTTTATAGCTGGAATTCCTTCCACTCCTCTCATTGCTCCCAGGTGTCCGAGACGGACATCGAAACCCGTCCGCATGATGGATTGTATTTACCAGTGAGAGATGGAGAGCGGGTCGTGTCCGACGCTGTTGAGATTGAGCCTCACTGCTGGCTGACCGCTGGCTGACTGCTGGCTGACTGCTGGCTGACTGCTGGTCCTCAGCCGAGTGATAAGGATCAGGCCTCTTCCCCGTAGGTGTAATGAGTCGCTGGGAAAATGAGACATGACAGCATTCCAGCACAAAGCAAGGAATGAAGCTCGTTACTAACCCTTCTTTAAACAGCAGCTTGGGGAAAGTAATTATGATATCAGACAAATCATTATCTGATCTTTGCTGTCAGCTGATTCAAGTTGAGTTTTATACATACCCATAATGCTTTGTAAGATATGTAATGGGTTCTGTCTCTAAAAGTGATCGTGAGAATAACATATATTGAGCTGAATGGATCCCTCTTTGACATACTATAATCGGATTCAAAATGTCTTCTGACTAGTTACTGAAGACTTGCTCTCAGTACCATAGGAAGCAGCACTAACAACCAGCAAGGCCTCTGAGGGGAAGAAGGAAACACCTCCACCACCAAGACAGCTCCAAAAAAATGCCTTTCTTTCTTTCTTTCTTTCAGTAATTCGGGGGGGGGGGGGGGGGGGGGGGGTTAATAGGCCTGCGCATGACACAACTTGAAGGAGTGCAGGTCTCGCAGACATGGAGGCTGGCAGATTACCGGAGGCTTTGCGTTGAGTGAGACGCGTTTGTCTTGGGCTGCAGAGAGCGTGACAGCATCTGGGTTGTGCCCATGCCTCAACTTTTGGGAGTTTTTTTGTTTTTTTTGTTTGTCTTTTTTTTTTTTAAACGTGTGAAAGCATTATATAAAGGGGTCACGATATTCCCAGTAATCCATCAAGTTTCCCCCGGACCACAGCTAAATGAATGAGATATCAATGGCATGATTTGGATAATCACTTTCACAGACCAAAAAAAAAAAAGGCCGTTTCATTACCTCAGGCACTTTCCACTTAACATCGGATATGAATTCAGGTCAGTTAAGTCTTCTCTGTTTAAAAGCTCTTTGACGGTAACCTGAAGCTGGCCAAATTCCTTTCTAGAGAGCGAAAGGTGACAGAGTTTACACAGGGTCTCTCCAGTCTCCTTGTGCCAGGCAGTCCTCTAACAACATGACAGGAACACTGCGCAAAAGTGAAAACGGAATGTTACAGATAAGGCGACGTTAGCACGTCCCAGTTCAAACAGTCAGGTTCGTTCCTCTCTCTCTTTCTCTCTCTCTCCCTGTTTCTCTCTCTCTCTCTCCCTCCCTCTGTCTCTCTCTCTCTCTCTCTCTCTCTCTCACCTTTGTTCCCACTTGGGTAATGGAGGGGGGGGTTGTTTTGCACCTGACAGCTGCCCTCTCTGTGACTTTAATGCTCAATTTAACTCCTACATCATCAGCCGGAGTTCCGCAAAGTTTAAAAGTTGAGCGGAGGGGGAATATTGAGCAATCTGGCATGCGTAATATTTCATTAATGTGACAGCCGATAAAACCGCCGCAAGTGCTAAGCGCTAAGCTGACATGTAACACTTGTTACCTTCCATCTGCATAAATAACCCTGGGTGCACACACACACACACACACACACACACTCACGTACACACACACAAAAACACACACACACACACACACACACACACACACAAACACACACACACACACACACACACACACACACACACACACACACACACACACACACACACACACAGAGCGGAGCCCAGTTAGGTAGGCATGCTGCTGGGCCAGTCCCTCCAAGGCCAGTTCAGGAACGGCATGCAAGGCACTATCAACACCTACCTAAGCACAACCTCCAGCTAGAAAATAAATAGCCCGGCTGTCTTTCCTCTCTGCAAGGCCAAACATGCTGGTTTTGGACGCTGTTCAATACGGCTTTGATTCTTGGAGGAGGTGGAGGAGGAGGAGGAGAGGAGGAGAAGGGAGGGGATGGGGGGAGAAAAAAAAAGAAAAAAAGGAAGTGAAACAAAATCACCATTTACAGGTCTGACAGCTGCCAGGCCTTTATATGTTTCCAGTGCAAAGGCTCCCCTTTGGATGTGTCAGGATCCTCAAAGCCCTTCGCAGAAAAAGTGTCAAGCGCGTCAGGGCTAGGGCCCCTGGCCCCCCGGCCCCCGATGACATGCCTTACCTGGAGCGATGGCACCAGTTTACAGAGGTGCCGCTGGGGAGAGGAAGCAGAGGGCAGCTGTCCCACGGCAACCCCACCGCACAGACCGCCTCCACCCCCCACCCTCCACCCCCCACCACCCCAGCAAAAACACCCCTCCACCCCCCCCCCCCCCCATTCCTCCGTAAAGTGGCTTACATGTAGGGAGTCAGAGCCAGGCTCCACAGTGCTTTGGTTAGAGTGTTGCAACATAAAAGCTGTATTGGCATCATGAATGGTGTCATATGATCCATGTTATGAATTTAAAGTAAATGGAAGAAAATACATATGAATGAGTGGACACATGATTTGATAGCTTCGAAAAAAAATTGTGTAGATGTGAACAGTGGCTGTCTGTCTGTTTATATATATATTAGTGTGTGTGGTGTGTGTGTGTGTGGGTGTTGTTGTCTGTCTGTCTGTCTGTGTGTTTCTCTGGGAATAAGCAGGTATGACCTGACAAAAGGCAGCAGTGTGATCAAGTACCACTCCATTCTCCAGGTACCTCCCCAGTCCAGTGGCTGACACATGGGACTGGAATGGAGGTAGCAGGTTTCTCTTTCTTCTTATTACCAAATTTAGCCAAGCCCATTCCAGCCAATGAACCCAAACAATGTGTTTTTTTTGTTACTAAAATATGTTAATAAGATTGATCATTATTCATCTTGATGATGAAGATATGTAAACAAGTGATTATATAACAGAGTCCCTGGACGCGATGAAAACGTTCAGGCCAAACCTAAATAAAAAAAACAAAAGAGTGTGATCATACAAATAATACAAACAATACAAAAACAGTCGTTGCTTCTTGGAGTACCCCACAGTTGGCAGCCAAAGGACAGCCAAATCCGTATCTTGATATCTCAATTGAATTGATTGGCTAGCGTTCCCTATTTGTTCTGGCGATTACTGAGCATATGAACTCTGGGTAACCCAGGAAATGAATGCGTTACATTACGAGACATTACAGTTGGTTCTGTTGCACGCCTCGCACGCGGTGCCTTTTCACAGAGGAACATAAATGTGCGCCAACTTGTATTCTCACTTTCCTGCCAACGCTGTGAGCAAGAAAAAACATTTACTGGTATTTATTGGTAGTCTTTAATTAGACTCCAAAACAGCAGTGTTTTCTTGTGTAGGGTGTTATTTTGGTCCATCTCAACAACAAGTACATTCTTAAGGGTGCCACAGTGACTGAGAGTGTGCCACCCAAATCTACCAGCAGAAAAAGTGCTCCCTCACATGTTGATCCAAACAGCCCCAACCACCGCAGCGGAGACCAATGGCCTTGATAATACGTTCATCAAACAAACACGACACACTTACAACCCCGATGACCCTGTTGGTTCAGATCACCTACAAAAGCCTGAACAAACACAAACACAGTATGTCTGTCAAACCTGCCCTTTCTCTTTCTCTCTCTCTCTCTCTCTCTCTCTCTCTCTCTCGCTCTCTCTCTCTCTCTCCGTCTCTCTCTGTCTCTCCGAGTGGCTTTAATTAAACCACCTTAACGACGGCGAATGAAACGAGAGGGTGCTGTAGACCCAGAGCATTGACAGCTCCACGGGCCAGCGCGCGACACACTCTTTATGGTGCTGTCAGCGTTGCGTGAGCGGGCCGCGCCGCTCAACCCCACTCAGTCATCAGCGATGAGTGTAATATCAGGCGCCGTATCATATCACAGACCGTTTCAACAACAACAGCATCATCACGAGCGACGCGAGGACGCACGGAGTGTCGCACATGCCGCTTCAAAAACACGTACATTTTTATAAACACAATCATTTATTTAGAAAACAGTTTGTGGTCGAAGCATCATTTATTTGAATATGACCAAAAAGTGAATAATAAATAATCATCTCAAATGAAAAATGAATAAATAATAATAAATCGTAAAAAAATAATAATCAAGATGGACTGGCGTTGTAGTAGTATGGACGAGTGGCTGGACTATGGACTCTGCTTTGTTGCAGCGTATATATATTTAGCACGGTGCTTACGGCTAGCCACCGGCCCATTGACTGAGCTGGGCTTGGGGCATTAGCTGTGGGCCATTGTGCTTAAACTCATATTGCAAGTCTATAAAAGGGGCTGAGGACAGAGAGCGCGCACAAAGGCTACGCCAGAGCCAGAGCCTCTGCAGGCCGTCCTTTATGAACGGCCCCCAGTTTGGTTAAGGTCAAAAGAAAACCGCCGATCTGGAAATAATGGAACATTCCGGAAGGGCCCAGCTGTCACACCCTCCCTCCCAGCCGCCCCTCCGCCGGCCCCCATCCTCTCCCCTCTCGTGAGTTAGCCCGGGCTACAAAGGGAGGCATAGATAAAGACTAATGCCGACATTATGATTGGGACTGATATTAGAGTTGTATAGTTTTAAGTGCATAAATCATACATGTTCATGATAGACTGGACAGTTGTTGGTGTTTTTGTCAAAATATTGGAGATACCATAGGCTCAGGTGAGGCCTGGCTAGTTTTAGCTCAGCTGGCAAAATGTATTACAAGCTGTGTGCCTATGCTTGTTTATCACACACACAGTGCTAAACCCTTGCTCCAGTACTAGTTACTACAGACTATACCATAGTCTTACAAACAAGCATGACGTATTCTGAAAACAATTGTTTCACAGCATCTGTGTAGTCCTTAGAATGTGATATACTTCCATAATTACATGTTCCCATGTTACGATTTTAAGATCTGAATGGCAAAAATACAGGTGCCACTTGCATAAGAATTAGTCATTGTTTTTGCTCCAAGATATCCAAAAAATGAGGTGAATGATTAAAGAAAAAGAGAAAAAGAAAAAAAAAAACTCAGACAAAGGGCAAACATAATGGCATTACCCAAAACTCTTTTGTGGCCCTGGCCTCACACACACACACACACACACACACACACACACACACACACACACACACAGTTGAGTCACACAGGGGTGGCTTGGACCTTTATTTTGGACATAGAGGACTAATAGGCCTATGCAGGTGGTATTTTGTACACAAACCCATGTGGAGCATTCAAAGCAGAGAGCTACATGCAAGGACATGCCGCCGCAGTCACAAGGCCCGGGCTGTGGAGCTCAGGAAGGACTGCATGCTGTCAGGACATGGGAGGAACCGCACTTGGCCTGCGGAGAAGCCTTTTCAGTAAATGAAAATAGATTAGGTTAGATTAGATTGGAAGTTTTTTGTCCACTGGCAGAATGGGAAATATCCTATGGTAAGAGTTCTCATTCAGACTGACTTTAAAAAAATATCAAATGAAAATGGTACAGTGGAAGACACAAGTAGTGTGTTTGAGATTTCAAGCCAAAAAATTACTTTATATAAGTGTGTGTGTGTGTATGTGTGTGTGTGTGTGTGTGTGTGTGTGTGTGTGTGAGTGTGAAAATACTGTCATCTTTGTATTTTTGCTCCATTTCTGCATTTTGTAGATTGTGTAGGCAATAAATATTTCGTCCCCAGCTCCTAAGCAGAAAGCATAACTTACGTACTTTAAAGTCTGGTGTCTAAACATGGACACAGTACTGTAAACACACAAAGCACCTTCCCCCAAAATATCACAATACAAAAGATCCCCTGAGAATAGGAATAAACAAAGAGAAGCCATATTTCTATCATCTAACCATAATCTGGATTTTAAAAAAGCACCGCACACAGAAACTGATCTGTGCAGTCACCGACGAAGCGCCGTTAATTAACGATGACCTGTGATTTATGCTTCCACATCACAGGTGAGACAGGCCCTGTGTGTTCAGGGAGTCTGCGGAAAGACGGAAAGCTCCAGGGGCTCCGACATGTGGGTTTCCCCTTGTTTCTGCACTGGGAGCCAGCTTCAAAGCAGGGGCTGACGGCCTCTTACCTCCGGCCCAGAGAGAGAGAGAGAGAGAGAGAGAGAGAGAGAGGGAGAGAGAGAGAGAGAGAGAGAGATGGTGGGGGAAGTGGTTAAAGTGGTCTACTCTACTACATGTTTCTGAATGGCTGCATACCGTTTGAGGTGCATACCGTGCACACACACAAACACACACACACACACATACACACACACACACACACACACACAAATACATGTACTGAAACAAATATGCACACAAAACATACACAAACTTACAGCCTTTCAAACACATACAAACACATGGACACACAGACAGACAAGGCAAGAAATTGTGTGTCTGTGTGTGTCCGTGTGTGTGTTTGTGTGTGTGCGTGTGTGTGTGTAATAACTCCTCTCTTCTTGGCCCAGGTAGATGCGGGTAGGCCAGATGTGCTGATCTCCATGCACACACACACTCAAACACACACATTTATGTCTCAGCCCCCATCTTTCTGCACAAAACACCCCTAAACTTCCTAAATACACTTAGTAATTACAGCAATCTGACAGTGGATCTGGTGGACAGTATCCAATCTCTTAGTGACCACACCACACCACACCAATGCTCCCCCCCCGTCTCGTACACGCAAGCAGCACTGATGCCCGCATGTGGCGTTCTCATGCGAGGCCTCAGATCTCAGATCAGTCTACGCAGGCCCTGGTATTGTCGCTTGATGAGTTATTCATTCACACATTTCCCCTGCTGTCTGCAGGTGCAGATAGAGGTGAAGCCACATGTCGTGACAGAGTCTACAGTAGCGCAGATTCAGAGACGTCCCACCGCTGGAGACTGAATGGCACAGAGAGGGCCACAGCTCATGTTGATCAGTGGAGCACGCCAAAGGGAAGAGACCAGAGAGGGCCACAGCTCATGTTGATCAGTGGAGCACGCCAAAGGGAAGAGACCAGAGAGGGCCACAGCTCATGTCGATCAGTGGAGCACGCCAAAGGGAAGAGACCAGAGAGGGCCACAGCTCATGTCGATCAGTGGAGCACGCCAAAGGGAAGAGACCAGAGAGGGCCACAGCTCATGTCGATCAGTGGAGCACGCCAAAGGGAAGAGACCAGGGGGACTCTGGCAGGGATCGGGCCCTCGCCTCACGTCCATGTGCCAGGTCTCATCACCATGGAAGCTAATATTGTTAGGGAACAAGTTACTCTATGGAGAGAATGGATCTGGCATGCATTGCCCACAGGAAAGAGCTTTTATTTGGATAGGACAGAAGGGATAGACAGGAAGAGAGAGGGAGAAAGATGGCGAGTGGGATCAGGACATGACCACAGGTCGAATTGAAGCCTGGGCCCTTATGGGTACTAAGCCTGGGGCCCGTGGGTACTAAGCCCGGGGCCCGTGGGTACTAAGCCCGGGGCCCGTGGGTACTAAGTCTGGGCCCCCATGGGTACTAAGGCCAACACTGCCTGCCACAGTTCCCTCAGGAGAAACATTTTGTGGAGATGTTGGAGGCCGGGCTTCCCCCTCTAACTCCAGGCCTGCATGACCTGCATTGAGATCAGGTTTCTCTCACCTCGTCACCTCGTGGCGACA
>NC_045171.1:23339546-23344546 GCF_900700415.2 Clupea harengus | reverse complement strand
CAATGGGATTGTAATATACTGCAGTCCTTGAACAGATTAAATTAAGTGGGACAGCAAATAACTGCGTATAGTATTTCGCCACATGTAAGGCCCAGTTGAGATTTCTGGGAAAAGAAAAATGGCCATTCGCTGCCAACAACCCTGCAGATAGTCAATGGATCTAGAGAGTCTCTGTAGGACTGGGACATGCCGATGGACACTGCAAGATCTAGCAGTGGTGGTTCTCAAACACGTCCTCCCTCGCAGAAGCTGTAATTAATGTCACATCTAACCCTCAAGTTAAATGTCTTCGGTTCCAGGTACAAAACCCTATGTTTTATTCTGTGAACCCACATTACAGACACATCTTTTTTTTTGGTTGTTGTTGTTGAAATGTTCTCTACAAATAGAGTTACTGTAGGGCTGTTTTTCATTTCTCTAGTTTGCAAGTGGGTTGCTCACTCAGGCAACACATATGCTGTTTTGCCAGAAAACAATGTTGGAAGCTATCAGCACTTAGAAATAAGTGGTCACCACAACTGCACACACTGAATCCACACATGGAAACACACACACACACACACACACACACACACGTGCTTGCACCAAACACAGTTTTTCAAGCAGACACACAAATGCATGCATGTATTCATTCGTACATATATGCATTTGTTTATGTCTCTCTCTCTCTCTCTCTCTCTCTCTATCTATCTATCTATTTCTCTCTCTCTCCCTCACACACATACACACATACCTCCCTACTGATTCTGCATTGTGCCAGGGCCCTAGTTGTGAAACACACTGCCCTACAGGAATGTTATTCGGCGCGCCTCTGAAAAGAGTCAAGAATGGCATTTTCCCTGGGACTTCCTGGCTGTACCCAAGACATTTCCTGCCTGTCCTGCGTGCTGGCGTGCTGGCGTGTAAACACAATCGGCCTGAATGAGCGTGTGGAAAAGCGGGACGTCCGCGCCGCATTCACCCAGCAATCTGCCTGGATTAGAGCTGTCACTATCAATCAAAGCTGCTCAAAGCCTGGCTTTTCAGGTGGCACAAACACACTCTGTTTGGAGCTGCTGCACTTTTTTCCTCTCTCTTTCTCTCCCTCTCTCTCTCTCTCTCTCTCTCTCTCTCTCTCTCTTTCTCTCCCTCTCTCTCTCTCTCTCTCTCTCTCCCTCTCTCTCTATCTCACCCTCTCTTTTCCGCTCTGGAGCTGTGGACCCCCTGTTCTAGCAGCCATGGGGAGGAGATAGGCAGGGCTGTAAACATCCAGATTTAGGAGTGAATTTCAAATAAGCTTGCAGCATTTCCATGCAGGCTTTTGTTTAATTGTTTTAATTTTAGCCATTTTTTTTTTACATCTTTCAAAAATGCAAAGTTAAGATGTTGATTGAAGTTATTTTCATAATGAACAAGTGTTCACAAGGTTATTGTGAGAATTTCCTTTTTTTTTTTGATGACCTTCCTCCCTGTGCTGAAAGGTCTGCAGTTCCTGGAATGTCCTGGAATTTCCAATAGATCACTCAGGATTCTCTCTCTCTCTCTCTCTCTCTCTCTCTTTCTCTCCTTTCCTCTCTCACCCTCTTCAAGTCATTTTCTAAAACAGAAGAGATAAAAGTGAGGGAGCCCCACACACATGCTGAGCTGAGCTAACACAAACTCCCAGACTTTACATCCGTATCCAAAACAATGTCCCGCCCAGCCCCCGATAAAGGCGCACAAACAAACAGGAACTGTCCTCACGAGGACTCCCAGCCCTCCAGACTACAGGACAGGAGGACTTCAGAGGGTTCCAGCTCAAGGATTAATCACTGAAGGAGCATCAGCACAAACCTCTCTGAGTGTGTGTGTGTGTGTGTGTGTGTGTATGTGTGGGTGTATGTGTGTGTGTGTGTGTGTGTGTGTGTGTGTGTATGTGTGTGTTTGAGGGGGAGCAAGAGGGTTGGTGAGTCAAAACATGAGGAGAAGATCCAGCTGAATTTATGCAGACTTGAACATCCTCCTCCTCTCTCTTCGGCGGTGCTTGATTGCTCCTGTCTTCTTTTAAAAAAAAAATAGAAAGAAAGAAAAAAAAAAAAAGAAAAAAAAATCCCTGGAATTCTCCTCCCTGCTCCCCGCTTCCTCTGCCCCGGAAAAGCAGAGATAGCAGCGATGCTATCACACAAGATGGGAAGGAAATAGATTTGCACAGCATGTGACCCACAGGCGTTTCTTAATAAAGAGGCCGTTTCAGGAAGCTGACGCTCTGGCCTCGCCAGCAGCAGCAGGATAGAGAGAGACGAGACTCACTGGTGCCCCTCCCGATGGCCCTGCATTCATTACCATAGACAGAAGCCATTACCATAGACAACAACAGCCTCCCAAGGCCCCGTCTATGATCATTCATGACCCAAAACATCTCTCTCCGTGTCACTGAAGGAATTCAGCCTGATTGGCTAGTGTGTACTTTGCCTACTGTACCTGACCTTGTCAGTCCACAGAGAATTAGGGATGCACAGCAAAAGCCAAAGGAATTCAGAGTAGTTTAAATAAAGCTAGAAAATGGGTACAAAAAAACAGTCTTATAAAAGCTTCTCTGTTTCGTTATTTCATTTCTTATATGTTTATGAAACCACAGATGCTTTTCTTTGTGTTCTTGGTGCAATAGTACTTCTCATGGTAAAAGTTATGTACTGCTGAATACACAAAAGGGCTGTTGTACATCTAATCACAGAAGGAGATATTTGGCATAGCATTGTAGCTCACAGCTAGAGCTAGCTCTGTTGCATACCCCTTTCACACATGAAACCCATTAATGTATCAGGTGAAAACAACATGGGACACATTTTCTTTCACACTCAGACTTCCATGGCGATAAAGTAACGGGTGTTGTGTATTCCCACTGACTGTATTTAACGATATGCTACAACCGCCACGAAACGTGTAAGATCTGCGAGGTCCCATGCCAGTTGACCTAACTATGACGATCCTAGCTATCTCTAGTTTAGG
The DNA here is from genome assembly GCF_900700415.2 of Clupea harengus. Classification (NCBI taxonomy): domain Eukaryota; kingdom Metazoa; phylum Chordata; class Actinopteri; order Clupeiformes; family Clupeidae; genus Clupea; species Clupea harengus. The sequence goes on along the minus strand of NC_045171.1, from coordinate 23,341,579 downwards.
GAACCACAGTGGCTAGGGGGAGTGTAAATATGAACTGCTGAGTATGAACATGAATTCGAAGTTAAACGTATGTTTTTGGAGGCCAACCAGCAAAGCTGCTTCAGTGTTAAACATCCTTTCCCACAAGACACCATAACACTAACTAAATGCTAAATAAATGGCTTTCACTGTGGGTGGGATTAGCATAGTAGGCAAGTTCATGACGTGATGAAACAACAAACGCTTCTTTAACATCGCTGTTAATGACTAAATCCTCAGACTACTTTTATATATCCTGCTTGTAAAATGGAAATAAACTGAATTGTCTTTGGTTAACTGAATTAAAACTTAATTTAAAGAGATGACAAGTTTCTGACACACACTAGCATACAGTACTGCTGTTTTGGTTCCCCCCTGCTCATGTCCCTGGCTTGCGTTTTCACTGAGGGGATTCTGAGCACAGTGTACCGTTGAGAACAAACATGGCTGCTGACATGAGTCTCCCAGCTGCTGTCCATATGGAACAAAGGAAAACTTCATCCCATCCAGGTCCTCTAAATGCTCCCCGGACACACTCTTCCAGCTTTTATCAAAGACATATTGGGAAGAAAACACTGGATAATGAAAGTGAAGAAAGCCAAAGACTTTACCTCTTCCTGAACGCCAAATTCCTCTTCTCCTTAAACTGCCAAGCTCTTCATACAAGATCTATATATCTCCTGTCACCCTGGTGTGCTAGTTATGTGGGCAGACTGTGTTAGAACCAACAGCTGCACTTGAGTATAGAAGTAACCAGGTAGAAATGCATTTGTTCTTCATTTTTTAGTGAAATCCACTTTAAGACACTTTTACATATAATGCGGATTTTCAGCACAACTGACAGGGTTTTAGCCAAAAGGTTTAAGTAGGCCTGTAGGCCTTTGCAGTTGCAGTTAGACAATATAACCACTAGAGGGCCTCTTTACTAAGAATTCAATTCAGTTCATGAAACCTTATTTTTCTGATGTACTTTGACTAAAATGAGTTGCCTAAATGAATGAGCTGAGAATTGTATCTTTGAGATATAAACTGTGTGTTTTTGCAGCTGTATGTGGGTTCATATGCATAAGGGGTGCGTGTGTGTGTGTGTGTGTGTGTGTGTGTGTGTGTGTGTGTGTGTGTGTGTGTGTGTGTGCGTCTCTATGGGGGTTTGTGAGTACATGAAAGGGCTTTGGGTAACTCTTAAGAGTGATTTATGCTTTGCGTGTGTTTGATATTAATCATAAAACGCAGGCCCAGCTGAGAGAGAGGAAACACATCTCTCTCTCTCTCTCTCTCTGCTCTCTTTTTAGAACTGTCCTTTGATGTCAGAGTTGAAAGGAACAATGGGATAGGATAGGTAAGGTTTTTTTTTATTATTGTAGTTTGAACTCTTTGACAGTAAACTTTGCTCATTTCGCCCTGGTCTGATGGTAAATTATATGCCATCTGTTGGGATCACGTCAGAAGAGAGAGAGAGTCTCACACAAAAGGAACGAGCTCTGAAGCTCAACTTACTCTATTTGTCATCTAGGAAGTTTGTCATTGCTACGGGGGCAGATCTAAATATGAGCCTCACCTAATATGTCAAGCAGTAATAGTGTTGTATGGACAAAGCAGTGAGTATTTGAACATGGTAGGGGCTCTTTTGAACTTGTATATCGTTGAGTGCCACATCTTAATCATATGTTATGTAGTTACAAAGCTGGATTAGGTAAGGTACGAGACACCATGACGTGACATATTGCTCCATATAAGCTTCGTGGCATTCGATCTCAGAGTAACTGTGCACAGAAAGAGGCGACACCTTATCAAACTAGAACCCAAATGCTACAACACAAGGTTTGGTGCACAACAAACAAAATTATGTTGAAGCTGAACATGTCCCCGTGGGGTCCCTGAGGAAGTTAATCATTACCATGTTAGGCAAAACACACACACACTCACACACACACACACACTCACACACACACACACACACACTCACACACGCACACACACACACACACACACACACTCACACACACACACTCACA